>NC_079437.1:9900986-10058486 GCF_903798145.1 Danio aesculapii | reverse complement strand
AAAACACACCTTAAAGAGTTTGTATTTAAATAATAAATTGTAAGTGAAATGTGTGTGTGTGTGTGTGTGTGTGTGTGGTCAGTTTCATAAGTTTGCCTTTTTAAATAATTCTTTAAATCACAATTCGATGTGCATTTTTAGATTTTCATTAGTTTATTTTGTCCTTTTTTTTTATCAATTATTACTTTTTTTATTTTCAAGTTATTTTAGTGACCACTGTAGTTTTTCTGTTTTCAATGGAAGGGTGCCAACAATAATTATATCTATTCATTTAGATACACAAAAGGACACACATTACTAAGGGACAGTCGAAATCAGAAAAGTTAAGGAGTTGTGTAAAGGGTTGGCAGTATATAACCACAGTTAACCTCTAGTTATAAAGTGTATTTCTTTTCAAAAGAAATAATGTGTATATTCTATATTAATTGCAATTAAATGTACTTTTGTTTAAATTAATTCTAATTTTAGTTAGCTGATGTGCGTTTTAACAAGCGTACACAGACTAAACTATGTCTTTTATAGGCACTTTTTATTTTATTATGGATATATTAAATTTTTTATTCTGTTTGTTTGTAGGTAGTGCGAGCTAAAGAGCGTCTGGATGAAGAGCTCAGCATTAATCAGCAACAACAAACAAAAAGTAAACCACCAGATGAACATCAGCAGCAGACATGAGCTTCATTCTCATCCTCCACTGTAATTATCACCCAAACCCCAATAAAACATGCTCCTTTTCTACACACACTTCTTAATCTGCTCTTTATTCTGGACATTGCACGTGTCTAATGTTCTTGACATCTAGAATGTTCATGGAAACTTTTGAATATATTTAAAGTACACTTGAAGCCCTCCTGTGAAATTTCAATTTCTTTTTCAAGTATTTCCCAAATGATGTTTAACAGAGCTAGGAGTTTTCATAGTATTTCCTGTAATATTTTCAACACATGTAGCGAAACCATCAAGCGAAACAAACAGCAAAATGGGAAAATGTAAGTTTGCGTGCTCCTGGTTGGAGAAAGACGAGTTTAACAGTGGCTGAAGCCTGTCGTTAAAAACAACCGCACAGTTTATTCTTTCAAGCTTTGTTTCTTCTTAGCTTATCTAAGGGTGCTTTCACACCTGCCTTAATTAGTTCGGTTGAATCGCACTGGAGTTCGTTTTCCCTCTTGGTGCGGTTCGTTTGGGCAGGTGTGAATGCAGCAGTCACACTCGAGTGCGCACCAAAAGCAGACCAAAAAAAGTGTACTGAGACCTCCTTGAAGAGATGGTCTCGGTACGCTTTCGAACGAACTCTGGAGTGGTTAGTTTGTGGTGAGAATACGATCCTAACTAAAACAGACACAACCGCAAAAAGTACTGCGCCTTCTGGACTATTCCAGCTGCCGTAGGCTGATGCGCTGTGAGTTATGGGGCGTGGAGGAAAAGTGTTTGTTGACAGAGCTTTTCCAACACAGAGAGAGAGAGAGAGAGAGAGGGAAAAACATTACCTGATGGATCGTTGGTAATATTTCCGCAAGATGACCATGTCACAGTTTAGCTAAAATAATTCATGCCTCCTCCTGAAGTGACGTGCGATGCATTAAAACATTGTTTTCCAGCTGCAGCCGTGCTTCATTCTCGAGATGTGTAGTTTGTCTAAAGTGATGTATATAAATCAGAATCAGAATCAGAAAGAGCTTTATTGCCAGGTATGTTCACACATACGAGGAATTTGTTTTCGTGACAGAGCTTCCACAGTGCAACAGGATTACAGAGACAGGACAAAAAACAGATAATAAATATATTTTAAATATTTGGTGGTGTATGTGCCCGACTGTCCAACAATTCGTCTCTGGTGAAACTAATTGTAGGAATATGACTCGAGACAGGACAAACTAACAAAAACACAAACACTACTGCAGAGCACGACATGGAGGCTGCCATCGTCATCGGCGGCATCTTCGTCATCGTCATCGGCGCCATCTAAACTATATAGTATACTATGAACAGGGATACAATCAGTCAGCGCAGTTGTAGCTCCTTGGTAAAAAGCGACATTTTATGTCTGCCGGTTTGTTTACTTGCGGGAGTTCCATTGGCATTTTCCCGCATGTGAATTCTGACCAATCGATAAGCAGTTTATGAAATACGTTTAACAACATCTGGCCAATGAGAGATGTGGATTTTGTCACATGACTGCATTTTGGTTATTTTCATCTGGTTCGGACCAAAGCCTGCAGTGTGGTGTGAAAACGACCTAAAGACGGCAGAAAATGCTACAATGTATCATTTATTGCCCTTGATCCGGACCAAATGAAGCGAACTACAGATGTGAAAGCACCCTAAGTTCTGTTGCACAGTTGTGCTCCATTGATTTATTTAACTACAACTGTTTATTAACAACTGTTTATTAAGTTAAAGGTTTGATACTGATTAGAACTTGGGTGATGAGGTCTTAAAATTTTCTGAGGAGGTCTTTAAAAAGTCTTAAAAAGGTATTAAAATGACCTTTAGGATTCCTTCATATACTGTTATACAATGACTTTCCTAATTATTGTAACTTGCCTAATTAACCTAGTTAAACCTTTAAATGTCAATTTAAAGGGCACCTATGGTAAAAAAATCAACTTTTCAAGCTGTATCTTTAGGTAGGTTTGCAAACATGTGTACTTCTCATTGAGTCTACCTTATACTTCAGCCGTTTGCATTTCTCGCGATCCCAGAAGCTCCCTGTGATCTTAACTAGCATGCGTTTTAGAATTCTAAACATAGATTTCTATCAGGGTACACTCAAGTCGACGGCTGGGCGCCGCAGACCGCTGCAGAAACCTGTGTTTAGAATTCAAAAATGTGTGGCGCGACGATTCGGGACACTTCATGCTTCTGCCGCGTCACAGAGAGTGTCTGGTGTGCCGTGTCGCAGCTTCGAGCGTGCCTCAGTCAAAGTTAATTCAGTGTGCGTGGTTATTAGTTTCTGTGTACAAGCTCGGCACTTGAAACTAGCACACAGTTGGCTGTAAAATTATACAGACATATGATTTTGTACTCTCTGCTTGGTCTGTGTCCGAGTCGTACATGTACGACTGAATGCGTATCCTCTCCTCCTGCTCCTTCTCTTAGTCTGCCTGTCTGTGTTGCAAACACAGAGCGGGTGAGCTCATGGCCCCGCCCCCTTGTTACGTTGGGCGGGAAGCCGAAACTAATTTACATGTGAAGCAACACACCCCTAAATCAGCGAGCTGTGGACACGCCCCCAACATGACACTTTTTAACACATAATAAAAAATCTGAATTGTGTTTTAAACTGAACCTAAACTGGCACACTCAGAAGAACCATAATATTATTATTAAATCATAAAAAAGAGGTAAACTATGTGCCCTTTAAGATGAATACTAGTGTCTTGCAATTAAACTAGTAAAATATTCTGTACTGTCATCATGGAAAAGATAAAAGAAGTCAGTTATTAAAACTATGATGTTGTGAAAAAAAATATTTTGAACTATTTAAAAAAGGATGAAAAATTTATAGGAGGGCTACTAATTTCGTCTTCAACAGTATGGGGTGAATAAGTCTCTTAATCTCACCAGTGCGGCATTCATTTGATCTAAGTACTGGAAAAGGCTGTGAAATGTTATTACAGTTTGGCATAACCGGTTTCTGTGTGAATATATTTTAAAATGTCATTTATTCCTTTGATGTAAAGCTGAATTTTCCGCCTCATTAATGGGCTATATGCACAGCAGGCGTTTTTCAGCTTCCGGTGAAAGGTTAATGGGTAAACTTTCAGTTTCATGAGGTTTCTTTTTACACCATCAATAATGTAATTTATTCAAAATATAGTTCAATATATATATATATGGATGGATGGATGGATGGATGGATGGATAGATAGACCTAAACATTAATTTAGTTGCCACAGCTATATCACCCTGCCGCTCAAGACCGGTTACTCTCTGAAGATAAGCAGGGCTGAGCTTGGTCAGTACCTGGATGGGAGACCACATGGGAAAACTAGATTGCTGTTTTAAGTGGTGTTAGAGAGGCCAGCAGGGGGCGCTCAACCTGTGGTCTGTGTGACTCCTAATGCCCCAGTATAGTGAAGGGGACACTATACTGTCAGTGGGCGCCGTCTTTCGGCTGAGACGTTAAACCGAGGTCCTGACTCTCTGGTCATTAAAAATCCCATGGCACTTCTCGTAAAGAGTAGGGGTGTAACCCTGGTGTCCTGGCCTCCCAATAATCCCCATCTACCAAATTGGCTCTATCACGATCTTTCCACTCCACCAACAGCTGGTGTGTGGTGAGGCACTGGTGCCATTCTCCTGTGGATGCTGCACACTGACAGTGGTGAGGAGAGACAACCCCCCCCCTCCCCCCCCCCCCCATCATGATTGTGAAACGCTTTGGATGTATAGCCATACACAATAAATGCTCTATATAAATACACATTACTTATTTATTTACTAGTTGTTCATAAAACTACATGGATAACCATTTAAATGCGCCATCAGTAGCAGCAGGTGAGTGCTGAAACTCAATTTAAAATACTGTGGTAAAATAAATGTCCATGTTTTAAAGACATGATGCAGAACAATGTAATTTCATTCTGTGCTTTTGTCTGGTCTGAGACCCACTTTATATTGCATCTCAATCAGGCAGTGAAGACTAATAATTTTCCACAGAAATCACATCTCAAATGTGGTGAGCTTATAATGGCATGACAGTTCTCAGGAAGCGCTTGAGCAGACTTAATCCAAATTAAAAGTCACTGTGCATTTAGCCCATTCAGTTGTCAGTGTCACATGATCCTTCAGAAATATAATGCTCAAGAAAGCTTTCTGATTATCAGTGCTGAAAATGAATATTTTTGCAGAAACTGTTACATTTTCTTTGGATTGTTTAATTATAAAGTTAAAAAAAATCTGCTGTACCATTATTATACATCTATACTGTCATTTGTGATCAATTCAATGCTTCGTTGCTGAATAAAAACATGTATTTCTTTTATAACAAATGTACCGACCCTAAATTTTCACACAATATACTGCTGTTTCAGCCATTTTAAAAGTGGAGGGGACAGCTTTATGAAATCCAAAAGTTTACATTCCTAATCACTTGTTTCTGAATGGTCTGTCTCTAAAAGTGAGGGGACGCACCCCCCCCTTCCCCCCGATTGCTACGCCCCTGGTATCAGCAATATTTCAGGTTACGAGTAGGACCAGACAGAATCTGCAGACATTTTTTGCCATTTCTGCTGAGAATTGTGTAAAAATCTGCAGATTTATGCTGAAAACTTATTATTTAAAATAAAAAAAATACATTTTTAACTTTTATTGAAAAAGTAGATCCACTTATTTGTTAAATAAAGCAAGTTTCTTGCATAATAAATCTACTAAACGACAGAAAATATTACTTTACAAACTGTATTGTAAATAAATCATAAGAACATTTTAATATTACTGTTATTATATCACAAAAATATAAGTGAAATTAATTTAAAAACTGAACAAACATAAATTTACACAAGTAAATAAATAGACTCAATGATGGGCTAAAACTCAGTGGAAATCTGCAGATTTCTGTGCGCGCAGATTCCGTGTGGGCCTAGTCATGATGTAGATTACCACAGGAAAGTCCTTTAAACATGCCCTATAATGAAAATCTGAGTATACCATGGCATAGTAGAATAATACAAGATCAGTATATGGAAATGGTCATACTGTGAGCCTCAGACACAACTTTTTCATCGATTTCATGTAAACTCCACGAGTGTAAAACCTCGGTGAACAACGGGCCAATCAGAAGACAAAAGAAACTGCGACGATACTCACGGGCCATGCCCTCTGCATTTGTACAGTATGTATGCCTAATACTGTGTATGCAGAGCTAGTGTTTCTTCCCATACTGATAAACTTCCAGTGAACGGTTAATGTGACTTTTTTCCATTTTATACAGTTCCTTTTATAGCATCGATGTTGTAATGTAGTTAAAATACAGTCAGTTAAATAGACTTTGGCATTCATTTAGTTGCTCAAGCGTAAAACGAGACAAGAAGCCGGTTACACCAACACAATCTCACGGCAGTTCGTAACTTTTTGATTTAGTGGCTAATTCGTATGAGCTAATTCGTACAATTTAGTACGATTTGCTCATCCCCCAATGAAGGTTGGGTTTAGGGGCGGGGTTAGGTGCCACGCCTCCTTTTTAAAATCGTACAACTGAACTCGTACGAATTAGCCACTAAACTGACAAGACGTAAAATACTTACGTTTTCTCGTGAGATCAGGCTGGTTACACGCACGCGCCCATCAGGATCAGCAGGCTAGCGCAGAAGCTCCATTGAATATACTGGGGTGAAATAAATCTTCATATTTTAAAGACATGGCGGGGGTAAATGTAATTTAATGCAGTGCTTCTTGTACAATCTGAGACCCACTCAGTCTGTGGAAATTTTCAAGAAAACAGACCTTAAACGCGCCGATTTTGCAATGGCAAACAGTTCACCGGAAGCACTTAACCAAAGTCACTGAGTCATTAGTAGGGCCAGATGGAATCTGCAGACGTTTTTTGCTATTTCTGCGGAGAAATTTGGTAAAAATCTGCGGATTCAGCAGAATTATTTTGGGAGTATCATAACTAAAACCTTAATATATGAAATAAAAAATAATATCTTTTAAACTTGCATTTAATGTTTAAAATGCAAATCCAATTAGATTCACTTTATTTGGTAAACAAAGCAAGTCTCTCATATAATATCTCTACTAAAATATTACTGTACAAAATGCATTGTACATAAATCAGATGAGCATTTTCATATTAGTCAATAATATTACTGTAATTCATTTACAAACTGAATAAATATAGATTTACACACATTTACTCAAGTAAATAAACAGAATTAATGATGGGCTAAAAATCTGCAGAATGCTGTAGAAAATCTGCGGAAAATCTGCCGAGTTCTGCGCGCACAGATTCCGTGTGGGCCCAGTCATTAGGTGCGTTCGACATGAAGCACAGCTGCAGCCGGTGATCAACGAGATTAGCCGAGCGCAGGCGGGGGCGGAGTTGAAAACGGAGCCGGACACTTCAGGGCTCAAAGTTGGTGCAGTCATGATGACCGATCACATTTTATTTTTTATTTATAACTACAAAGGATTTACAAATAAAACAGAATACAGTCTCTACAAACTATAGTTCATTTTTAAACAATAGGAGAATTATGAATTAAATATATTAGAGGAATCGAGAGGGTAATATAAACATATTATAAACATAAAAGTGAACAAGCCTATTAAATACAAAGCAATAAGCACAAAGTCTTGGAGTTTAAACATCATTCTAGGCTAATACTTCTTGTTTGCATATGCTAAAAAGGGGTTTACATTTATTTACATTTATAAATATAAAACTTTCCAATACATATTAATGTAAAACCCAAAACAAGGTGTTTTGATTAAGTCTTAAACAATGATTAAGATTATTTTGGATAATGAAGGCATTTTCAAAAAAGCACTTTAATCCAAAAAGATTTAACAAAAGGACATTCCTAAAATAAGTGAGCAACACTTTAAGTTGAAGTTTCCCAGAAAGAGCAGGTATAGGCTAAACGGCCAGACAGGAAATAACATATATATTTTTTATAATCCTAAAAATCATTTTTGAATTATTTATAAAATAGTTCTTTAACCTAATATGTTAAGAAACCTTTAGGCTGTCAGGATCAATGATGATAATTATTTTATCACAAGTCTGTAAGACTTATTTGAGTTAATATTTAGGTTATTTACTAGAGTATATCATTTAAATCGTTCATGGAGCTGAATGCAGTAAATAGTCTGTATAAATAAAGGTCGAAAATAAACCTGTGCAAACAAGCCAGCCTTTATAACCTGATTATTTAACAAAATTTGATACTGCAGTAAAATATTTGTAGTCTTTTAATGAGCACCATGTGTATAAGATAGAGAGGTATAAAAAGTTAATTGTTTTGAAATTTGTGAATCTTAAGTTGTCCAATAATAAACCCGAAACACACGTGGTTGTTGTCATGCGGTGAACTCGGCCAATCGTATAATATCGGTGTTGTCATCACAGCTCCTGCAGTAGCTCTTCAGATGCAGCACTGGCTGAATCCGGCTGAATCAGTCTTCTGATCTTGGAGTGCTGTCTTGGTACTTTTGTCACGTGGCATCAGCGCACCATCAATCCGGACAAAATTTCAAACCAGCATGCACCACTTTATGACAGATTGCACCTTTTGGCTTAACCCAGGTTACTGACAAATTAAAAGTCCTTTAGCATACTTCGGCATATACGCTATTTGGGTCTTTCGTCCGGACCTGCAGCCATGTCATCAAGCTCTGAGATCATAAAAACCCTGGAATCATTGATGTGCACGCCTCATGCTACATTTGATAAGCAACAACGTTTTCTAGCCAGACAACATTAATACATTTCCTACCTTTGTTGTTTTAAGCATATATTTCACTTACTATTTACGTGTGACTTTTATTTTGAAAGCGCGAGCGCCAAATTGTTTACTCTGCGCTACTGGGCAACGACAGCAGGAGACACGTTCAAACTGGCCTCAGGACGCAAAATGCAAGATTTACAGATTACTTATTCATTTATCTCCACACTGAAGAAGCATAAGGTATGTTTACTTACATCTTTTGTTAATTTATCGTGTTAATTGTGAAACTTTAAGCGTGTGTTTCAACAAACACGTGTAGACTGCTGAACCCTGTCAAATCACTGCTGAAAACACATTTAATGCAATTAGGAGTCACATGATAAATGATATTAAGTGTTGCCTTTTATATGATATAGGCTAAGATTCAAGTTCAATTATTCTTGCTGATTTGGCTGACTTTATTACTGTGTTTAAATGGCATTAAAAATGTAATAGTTGTGACCCTGGACCACAAAACCTGTCAATGTTCGGAAATTAAGATGTATACATCATCTAAAAGCTAAATAAATAATCTTTTCATTGATGGTTTGGTTTGTTAGTATATGCTATTATTTGACTCAGAAAAATCTTCAAAAAAATATACATAACTGTTGAAAAAAATGCCTTTAAAGTTGTCCAAATTAAGTTAATGCCTACTACTAAGCAAAAAAATTATATATATATATATATATATATATATATATATATATATATATATATATATATATATATATATATATATATAATTTTACTGTAGGATATTTATGGAATATCTTAATTGAGCATGATTTCTACTTTAATAGTCTAGTGTTTTTGACAAAAGTAAAATCAATAATCTTTTGACCCATAAAATGTATTTCTGGTTATTGGCAAAAATATATTCGTGCTAAGTCTGGGTTTCTGGTCCAGGGTTGTATTTAAAGTTTTAGTTTTTATTGTTTTCCCAACCCTAGCATATGTATAATATATGAATCATATACTGGGACAAAAAAAATCACGAATAAAAATGACTAAAACTTATTTATTTTAACAATTTCAACTTATTTAAAACCAAAGATATTGTTTCTTAAAACATTACAGTTTATTAAAACACTCCGTTTCACATATAATCCCATAAACAGCACCATGATGAGGTCATAAAATCAACACTGATTATTATAATGCGTTTTGGGATCTCATAATCACTGTGTTTACATCTCTCTTATGCTCCTTTTTTTATTATTACTCAAGCAAACAGATGGAAGAGCCAACAAAAATAATTCACCGTCTTATCTCAGGTCAAGAGTTAAAACCCTAAATATTTCAGCCCTTTGTGCACAAACATACTAAGTATTCAGAAAAAAAGACAGCAAAGCAAAGTGTATCAAATGCAAATTTATTAAACATTTGTTTCGTTTATTTTTCATTGACATCCTTATCAATATCGTAATAAAATTCCTCTAAAACAGGAGATCACACACCTATGTTGTACCAACTGGAGACTTACAGCTCTAAAATTCTGTATGTTCAGCATTAGAACATGACGCTGGGAAAAAATATATATTTATTTTTTATACATATATTTATTTTTATATACTGTATTACATCTACATTTCAACTACAATAAAAGGCACTTGGAAAAAAAACGAAAATACTGATATTAAAATATCTCAAAAATGTGCAAAAAATAAAAAAAATAAAACGAATGCTGGCCTTTTTAGACCATAGTCCTTTGTTAACCCTTTGTGCATCTCTGTGTCACTTCAAGAATTGCCCGATTGTTAGTTTCTCTTACGAACCAATAGTTGTCTTTAGGTGGGAGCTCAATTATTTTAATCTAACATGGTGCTTAATTCATGTACCGTATATTTATATATTTAAATCTGAACATTAGCTATGACATCATACCATTGACTTTATTGCTTAAGTCTGCCATGTAGAGCTGCAGTAAAAATAGAGTCATTGATAAAAGCACCATTGTTTTACATCATCACATGGGCTCCTATGTGAAGCGGTGGCCTTCTCCAGAATGCTCAAAGGGTTAAGGGTTTAAACAGCTTATCTGATATTGAACATTGATGTAGACCTTGACAGGTCTGTGTCAGCGTCAGCTTTCTCCAGCCAATAATACGAGTAAGGGAAGGTGACAAAGATATTCACAACTTTTTAAACTGCATTTCCAGTATAAAAAACCCATCGAACCTGAGGTGATTGCGTGTTGATCAATGCATGTGTTTGCAGGTTACCTCTCAACACTCCTAAAAGGCCTTATATTAGCACAGTGGGTCAACCTTTCTTGGCTTTAACTGAATACATAAATACTAATCTGGGGGCATTGAGGGGGCAATGGCCTAGTTTTAAAGCTTGGCGCATGATCAAGACGTGGACAGTGGCAGTGTTTTTTTTTCTGCTAGTGCGGACAGAGGTAGTCTTAGCACACAGTTTCTCCGCTTCCAGACAGTAATTGTTTGGCTTTTAGGTTCCTCTTGTCAGGATCAGTTGGATGTCTCATGGGGGATCTCATACTCATCCTTTATGTAATCGAGGCTAGCTAAAAAAAGGTTTTGTTTGAGTAAACCTCACTCCTCTGATCTTGAGGCGCACAAGCTAGCATGCTAGCAGCTGTGGACTTAAAGAAACACTCATTTTACAAATTCTCCAGAGATAAACTTGAGTTTTACCAAAGAATCTAGAATACACAAGATGTGTCACTCGTATAGTTTTGAATGGGGAAAAGTGTAATGGTCAATATGATGAATGAAGCCCCGCCTACTAGTACAGGAGCCAATCATTGATCACTATAGACTGACGATTCTCTGGGCAAGGGGCTCTAGGGGTGAGTTTCTGCAGATTTTGTGTGATTCGAATAATAATGCTGTTTTCACGCCAGATGCAGCACATGCAGATAAATCGCGATATTCGCGCGTAAATAGGTGCGTGAACATTTTGAGTTTACTTGCTTCATTGGCGCATCTTATTCGCTTCATTCGCATGTAAAATTCACTTCACAATAGATGTGGATTCACAACATGGACAGGGCTTCTGTCTGCCTGGTGACTCTAGCTTCATTGCTAAATAGATAACATGGATTTTATTGAGAGAGTAGCTGTGGTTTATGTGCTTTTGGAAGGCTGAAAAACAGCGTAGATTCGTTCGGGTCCACTAGATCCTTTCGGAGGTGCACCCAGCTTTCCTCCAGAAACTATGCTTGGATGATAGAGGCTTTTAGCGTTGCTTCTGACTAAACCGTGTCCAGTTTGGTGAGCTGTTGTCAGCGTCGGCAGGAGAATTTTCCCCTTGGGACACCAACAACAGGCTCTACGTCATAATCGCGCCCCTACAAGAGCAAGCTAATGATTGGTTAATGCGGCGCGAATGTCTGCTGAAGTTCAGATTTTTCAACTCGAGCGATTTGTGCAATAGTTAAGCTCATCAAATGCGCAAAACATTCAATTCGTGCTACTTCATTCGCGTGAAACATGCCGCAGGATGTCTATTCGCATCTGGTTTAAATGCAGCGTTAGAAATTTAAGTGATTCCTAATATAAAATTTAATCATAAGCTTGGCAAGCAGTTTTGGAGAATTTGACGTTTCCTCATACAAACAGAATGCATGAGCATACTGCCCAAAAGGCAGTGAAATTACTTGCCTTGAAGGAACATTAGTTTTACCATTGTTTTGAGTCCATTCAGTTGATCTCTGGGTCTTGTGGGAGCACTTTTAGATTAGCTTATACCGAGTTCAAACTGTATGATTTTAGCCCCGATTTCACTCGCCGACAGGTTTTGTGAAATCACAGACAAACGCCGGAAATCACAGGTAAATCAATGCTCGTGCACGCGAGTAACAATCACACAATGTGAACTATCAAAGACGCGATCTGAGAGAATCGCCGATGAGTCGCAGATGCCTGTGAGATATTTGGCGTGCTAAATATCTGGAGCTGTCGGCGATTCAAATCATGCTGTGTGAAATCAGTTTTGACCGAAAAGAACCTACAGCCTGCATACAGCCAATGAGAAAGCAGCATTCATTAGTGTGGGTACCTGAAGCCAGCAGGCGGTTGAGGGAGAAGTTAAAATCGCTTTTTTTCAGTTTATTTGGACCCAAGAAACAGAGGAAAAACTATAGGAAATTTGGCAGGAGCATCCGTGTCTGTCTGACGTGTCATGTGGGCAATATAACAACCGGGTCAAAAAAAGAAAGCAGAGGAGAAATTGCTAATTCCCTTCAAACCCAGGTGAGCAAATATGTACATTTTCTACCCCATTAAAGGCTTCTTTTTTGTTATGTAGTTAATAACAAAAGATATACTACGTGTTTTTGGTTGTGAAACGTAGTTTGGATAAAGTTGTCGGCGATTCTTCCTATTTTAAAGTCATGCAATGTGAAACCCCCTGTCGTTGATCCATCTTGCAGTGTAAACAAAGCAGCAACAAAATGCTAGCCCAGATAGTCATGCAGTGTGAAGACATCTGTGACACAATTACTTTTAAAATCATTAGATTGCTTGGCATTAGATTATAATTGTTCATCGAGTTGGATTAGATTATAGCATCTTGTTCAAAAATGACCAAAGAGTTTCGGTAAACTATTCTCTCATTACAGCGTATTAATCAAGAAATTTGTACTGCCGTAGAATATTATTGCTAAAGCCATGGTGATTTCGAATTAAACTGAATCGATGATGATAATCGTAATTGAACAGAACTGTGTACAACAGCTCAACCCTGTTCCTAGAGATCTACCTTCCTGCAGAGTTCAGCTCCAACCCTGATCAAACACACCTGAACCAATTAATTAGGCCCTGAACAGCACTTGATAATTACAGGGAGGTGTGTTTGATATGGGTTGCAACTAAAATCCGCAGGAAGTTGTGTTGTGACCATACTGGAATTTCGGTACCAATCAGAGTAATTTCTGTTGAGCATGTGAACACAATGGCCAATCAGTGGTGTTTAAGAATGCATTTGAATTTTTTCATGCACTGTTAGCGAAAATTGATGGTTTAAGAATTTCAGTACCGATTGGTAGTATTGTGACAACACTAGCAGGAAAGTAGATCTCTAGGAACAGGGTTGATCACCCCTGGTGTACAGCATGTAAACCTCTGTTTTTGTGGTGTGGTTATAAACTGACTCAAACCATTCCTAAATATGGTAACTAAACCGTAACTAAACCGTTACTAACTCAAACCATTCCTGCAGTAATTTTGTGTCATTTCCCTTTTCCTCCTAAATGATTGGCTGGAGAAAGCTGAACATAGAGTAGAGATAGAAGAAATAAACCAACTTCAACATCAGGAAATGTCTCGTCCGAAATAAAAACGTAAAAACAAAACAACATCAATTGTATAGTTTTCACAAATAATAAAACAAATGCAATAAGACTCTGAGTGTAAAAATAGATTGGAGGGGACGGTGGGGTACATGCTTTCGGCAAGTGCGAATATTTCAGGTGGAATGTTTTGCGTTACATTCACTTGTCCGTTAAAAATGCCAAACTATTAGTGGGATAATGGAAATCTCTGAAGGATGCTTTACACATATCATCTCTGTTCCAGAAGTACTTCTCCTGAGAGGACAGAGACTGTTACTTGCCTGAGGTCAGGAGACGAGATTTAATCTGCTTTAGGTCCTGATTGTGACAGGTTGATCAATGTATGATGGCTTTAGTGGAAAGTTTTGAAGTGTTGCAGCAACTTCATGTTAGCAGGAGTATTGCTGAGAACAACAGACTTTGATGCAGTGGATCTTAAATCAAAGCGTTACCCTTTGGCCAACTGAACAGTGCTTTTAAAATGTCCCTAATTCAGTTTCTGGGTATACCTTCAGATTTTTAGCACAGTGGGATAAAAAGCAAAATTGTCATACCAAATTATTCAAATGTCAGCATGTACAATAGGTGATAGATAATGGTTATTTAAAAGTTCGATATTTTGCATGAACCAATGGTTTGTTGTTTAACCCTGCAATGCTAGTATGCTGCAAAGCAGAACAATAATGTTAAATGTTGCCCTCGGTGCAGCTAGCCATGTACAGTACAACTGATGACCAGAAGATGGCACTATTTACAACAATGCCATGTCCTATGGGATGTTAGCATGACCGCTAGGTGGGTTTGTGCCCTTGTGTGACTTAAAACTCAGTCTGAGTTTTGTGTCTGTAAATCTCTTATTCAACAAAACAGAGCTAGTCAAGGTTTCTATTTCCTCCCCTTCTGAGGACAGATTGTCATTCATACTTTGTCTAGTTTTATTCAAATGTGTATACTTACATTGCAGTTATACAGCTAGCAGCAAATGCAAGGTTTGTCATTTAGGTTCCAATAGTATTGAAGCTAAAGAGGTTCACTTACAAGGTATGCAGAGGGTACCTGCAGACTTAGGTGGGAACAGTCTGAAATGAATGTTTAATTGTACTCCTGAAAGGCTAAGTCAAATAGAGTTTAGGTCTTGCCCTAATTAAACATCCAAACTAGCTACTCAATGTGTTCATGATCACCACAAGCTAGTCAGGTGACTAGAAGCTAAACTCTGTAGGAAAGTGGCATTCCAGGAGCAGGGCTGTTCTCAAGGGTACACCAAATGCTGATTGTCAGCATGTAAACAAGATACGCTTGCCTGACCTACAACTTTAGCTTCCACTTGCAAACCTAACCAGACCTATACATGTTGGCCTCAAAGATCTCTATCTTGTTATACTTATAGACTTTTTTAATGCACGGAATGGCTTGAAGATCAATTCCTTAAGAATTATAGCATATGTTTGTCTCTTTAGTGTGTTGTACACTGACGTCAAATAGTTTCTCTCATGCATGAATACACAGAAATGGTCTCTTGATGTAAGGGCACAAGTTCATAAGTCTGACATTTGATCAGTGTACTAATTAAACAGAAAAGAAAGCAGTACTTATGACATCCAGTTTTGCTTCTGGAGGGACACCTTTCAACAATGGCCAGGGGTGGGTAACTCTGAACCTCAACGTCCTGCTGAGTTTAGTTCTATCCCTGATCAAACTAACATGGCTTTTGCAATCTTGAAGATGTTAATTGGCCTGTTCAGTTGTGCTTCGTTGGGGTTGAAACTAAATGTAGAACCGGACATTGGGCATCCATGTCCAGAGGTGCCCTACTTGATTTAGCTACAACCCTAATTAAAGCATACATGAATCAAGATCTTCAGGATTACCTGAACAACCAAGAAGTTGAATTGTAGTAAGCTAGAAATAAATTCTGCAGAAAGGTGGCCCTCCAGGAGCAGGATTAAGCACCCCTGGTAATAGCATAAGCCAGAAAGAGTAAAAATGTAGTGGAAGTGAATGTTTAGCCTATTTCTGAATTTTAAGATAATTATCTTTTAAAATACCATAGCTATTACCAGAAGAAACAGGTAGTAGTGTGCGTCTGAAAAAAAACTGTGAAAAATGAAGCAATGCTTAATGCTGTAGAACATGGTGTCACTTCCAAGCAGAACTGCAATTGCTTTGTGAAACCCCCCACAGGCTTGCCTCTGACCTCTGACTCCTATTCTCCCCCCACACTTCCCCTGCCATTCCTCTGGAATGTGGTGCTTAGTTGACCACAGCTGGCTTCAGCACAACTGGGCCAGAGGGGATGACCACCCAAGAAAGGGGGTCGTGGGTTGCTCCCGTAGACAGGTTGAGTACACCGCTGTGGATCTCATTCTCCCCCTCCTCTCCTCTGATCTTGCCCTTGCCATGGTCCCTGCGCTCAGAGCCCAGGATGGGCAGCATGGGCAACCCCAGCGTGGAAGATGAGAAGGAAGGAGTCAGCAAAGGTGACTTGGTCAGGCCAAGAGGGGAACTGCTGAAGGACAGAATAGGCGTCCCTCCAAGCCCAGCAGTAGGGGAGTTTGGGCAGCCAAGTGTGCTCAAGTCCAAGGGGCGGGGACTGAGAGGGGACAGCGGGAGGGAGCCTCCGAGACCCTGCAGAGCATGACCACCAAGGAGAGCAGCGGCAGCACTAGGAATGATGATGTGAGCCCCGCTGACATAAGTCAGCTCTGAATCTTTCCCCACCCCAGCAATCTGGCTCTGCTTTATCAGGGAGCCCACCCCACCTCCCTGCTCCTGGGCTACAAAGTGCCCATGAGCCTTGATATGCTTTCTCAGGGAGCTGGGGTCCGTGTAGCGTTTCAAGCATCCCACCATCTTGCAGTAGTAGGGCTTGTCCACATAGTGTGTGCGTGTGTGTTTGAACCGGTCACTGGAATTGGAGTAGCGTTTATTGCAGCCTTCATAAGGGCAGATGTAGGGCTTCTCACCTGAAACACAAGTACAGAGCTAGTAAGGTCACGCTGTTTCCATCCAGATGTTTACCTAGCATGCAGTAACACTGACCTGTATGTGAGCGGTTGTGAATCTTGAGGTTTTCCAGTCGGGAAAAGCTCTTATTGCAGGTGGGACAGCGGTGAGGTTTCTCATTGGTGTGAGTACGGATGTGAATTAGCATCTTGTACCTAATGAGCAAGACATTAGATGTATGATGTTACTAGTGTACTCGCTGCATTTAAGATCTGCGTCCAAACACATTGTGCCATACGTCTTTATGAAATTGAAAATGGAAATTCGAAAGTTTTCAGCTGATTTAAAAACATTTCATGCATATGGTCAATTGAATATAACACTTCACACCATATTGCATATTACAAACACACCAATATTGTATTTTATTTAGATTTTATTATTTTATATTGTACTCTGATGATATACTAAGAAACTGTTTTGTAAGTTATCAGGAAATGTGATCCCTGCTGGGTTTTGGGTAAAGATGCATCTGTATTTACATACAGAACAGGCTGCAATAAACACACCTGGCATTGAATCCCCGTCCTTTGCGTGCACACCCTTCCCAGTGGCAACAGTAGCCAGAATCCTTCTCAGGCTTCACATGGAAGTCGTTGACATGATCCACCAAGTCTTGCAAGGAGTCGAAAAGTAGGTGGCACTGTGAAAGCAACATGCACAATGAGCTCAGGTGGGAAAGTGCGTGTTAAACTGTCTGGATTATTTGATTCAGATTAGTGACATTCCAAGGTATGTTATTCCCAGATAACAAACACTAATAACACAGATTTAAACGTACTTCGAATCCTCTTGAGTTTACATTTTTATGTAGAAGCATCTCTGACTCGACTCTTTTTATTTTTTTTGTGTGTGTGTGTGTGTGTGTGTGTGTTTTTTTTTTATGTTTGCCGCCCTCTTGTGACTGAATAATACATAGGGTAGTGTTTGCTCCTGTCAGTCGTTTGGGTTTAAGAAAATAATAAAAAAAAAACTATTCCTACCAAGCAATTTTGTGTTTAATGGAAGTCTAATAGATGTCTAACCACAGAAGGCTTGACTAAAACAAGGCTAAATATGTGCTGTCTAAGAAAACTCTATCAAATACATAGATTAGACAGACTTCATATATATAGTCAGTCATTAATGTCTATGTAATAACTAGTCTAGATTTGGGATATTCTTAGACGTCTATTAGATTGTCACGTACAATCCAAGTTTAGCCTTGTTTTGGCCAATCTACCTATGTTTAGATGTATGTTAGACTTATTTAAATGTAAAAAAAAATGCTTGCTGGGTTCCAGCTCAGAACAATGTTTTGTGTCTAATTTTTGTTTTGTGGCAATATCAGTGTAATAAGCTGAACAAAGTACATCTAGACGGTTATTGCAGGTTATTACACCGCTGTCTTTAACTGCTAAATAACGTAGGCTCATCCGGGCACTTCGAATCACCTTGACCATCATTAAATATGTTAAAATCTATGTACTTACATTAACATGTATCTGTTTGTCACGCCAGGGTTTTGGACAGTTTAATTGTTTTTACCGCCATTTTGTGACTAAATAGTGCGCAAGTTAATGTATACTCCATCAGCTGTTTTCGTTTCTGTCAGCTTTGCGTTTAATTAAAGAATAAACAAACTATTAAGGCTCAGAACAACGTTTTGTGTCTAATTTTTATGTTTTGTAGCAAGTAGCCATGTAATAAGATGAATAAAGTACATCCAGACGGTTATTATTGCTGGTTATTACACTGCTGTCTGAAATACTTGATTCTGATTGGTCAGTCGCAAAAGATCCCTAGATAGCAAACGCTAAAAAACATAGGCTCATCCAGGCACTTCGAATCACCTTGACCATCAGTAAATACGTTAAAATCCATGCATTTACATTCACATGTTTTTGTTTGTCTGTCACGCCATGGTTTTGGACAGTTTTTAATTGTTTTTACTGCCATTTTGTGACTGAATAGCATGCAAGTTAGCGTATACTCCATCAGCTGTTTTCGTTTCGTTCAGCTTTGCATTTAATTAAAGAATTAACAAAGTATTTAGGCTCAGAACAATGTTTTGTGTCTAATTTTTATGTTTTGTAGCAAGTAGCTATGTAATAAGATGAATAAAGTGCATCCAGATGGTTGTTATTGCAGATTATTACACCGCTGTCTGAAACACTTGATTGGGCAGTCCTGAAAGATCCCGAGATAACAACCGCTAAATAACGTAGAGTCATCCGGGAACTTTAAATCCCCTTAACATCAGTAAATACATTCAAATCCATGTACTTACATTCACCTGTATCTGTTTGCCTGTCATGCCAGGGTTTTGGACAGTTTTTAATTGTTTTTGATGCCATTTTGTGACCAAATAATGCACAAATTAGTGTATACTCCGTCAGCTGTTTTTGTTTTTGTCAGTTTTGCTTTTAATTAAAGATTTAATAGACTACTAAGGCTCAAAATAACGTTTTGTTTCTAATTTTTATGTTTTATGGCAAGTCACCGTGTAATAAGCAGGATAAAGTACATTCCGACCGTTGTTTTTGCAGAATAAAGCCCTTCAGTCTTATACAACAGTGTCTCACTTTGCATTGGGCTGCTGATAAGCATGTCAAGCTTTATTCTGCAATGGATGTACTTTATCCCTTACTCAATCTTACCTTCCTCCAGCGACAGGCCAGCTGTTCATCTGCAGAAAGGTCTGGAGAAGCTCTGGTGTCTTTAGGCTGCCGAATAAACATGGATGAGGGCAGGTGAAGGCCTCCTCCTGCTCCGATGGGCACAAAGAACTGGAATGCTTGAGATGTGGCTCCTCCTTCAACATAGCGGATATGAGCCGAGTCCTGCAGGAGCAAACGTAGAACAGGCAAACTCTAGCCTCTTTATCTGTTTTATGGCAGGATAGCTACAACACCAAGTCAGAAAAAGTTGGGACAGTATTTAAAACGCAAATAAAATAAAAAAAATTACTTTGACTTGTATAAACTAGCGATCCTTGGCCCATCTTTGCTCCTAGAGGACTAGACCAGGGGTTCTCAATCCCTGAAACTGAAAAATCAGTTCAACCTCAATTATTTACACCTGGGCTAGCTAATTCAAGCTCTTACTAGGCTTTCAAGAAACAACCCTGCAAGTGTGTTGAGGCAAGTTGGAGCAAAAATCTGCAGGACACCGGACCTCCATGACCAAGTTTGAGAACCCCTGGACTAGACCTTGGATGCTGGTTTTTGTACCAAATCATAATTAGAATCATCTGTTGACATCAACTGTTTCAAATCACATCATTTAGCCACTTTACCTGATTAAATAGCCCTAAATTGTTCCTGTCCCAACTTTTTTTGGAATCTGTTGCAGGTCTGAATGACAGGAAAGGATATATATTTATAAATAAAATGAAGCTGACCAGACAAAACATGAAATATTTTGTGTTGTCTGCAATGAAATAAAAGTCAAATTACATTTTAGAAATAGCTATTTTCTTTTTTATTTGCGTTTCCATACTGTCTTAACTTTTCTCTGATTTGGGGTTGTAGTAATAGCTGTTAAACTGACAGTAACAGGAGCTGCAGGGGGTCCGTGTTCAGTAATCGGCCTCTCAGCGGGAGACTCTTATGAGTGTTTTGCTCCTCGTCCCAGTATTTCTGCCCCCCAGCTGTGCTGATCTGAGCACTTTACGCTCAACCACAGATTTTGAGACATTAATGAGAGAAAGCGAAATAGCAGGACATCAATGTTGAACAAAGAGTCTAATGCATGGGGCTTAGTTTTTAAGTTTTTTTAGATTGTAGGGATAGATACTGTTAAAGTCAAATGATTTAATAAGGCTTTCTATCCAAATCTGGGTCACATTTCAATAATGTATTTCCTTTTTATCTTAGGGCTTCAGTGCTGTGTGCAGTTATATACTTGATTCATTCTGGGTTTAGATTTTTCCATCAAATAGAAACAATTTGTGCTGGTTTGATGCCACTATGCTTTTGCCTTACTTGACCTAAGCGGAGGTCTCTCCAGTTTGTTAACTTCGGAAATGTAATTTAAAATATGTATTCTTCATTTAAATTTTCTTTAAAGTTTTTTCAGTTATATGATTTGGATATACATTCACTGGCCACTTTATTAGGTACACCTTATTAGTACCGTGTTGGACCCCCTTTTGCCTTGAGAACTGCCTTAATCCTACGTGGCATATATTCAACAAGGTACTGGAAATATTCCTCAGAGATTTTGGTCCATATTGACATGATAGCATCACGCAGTTGCTGCAGATTTGTCGGCTGCTCATCCATATTGCTAATCTCCTTTTCCACCACATTCCAAAGGTGCTCTATTGGATTGAGCTCTGGTGACTGTGGAGGCCATTTAAGTATAGTGAACTCATTGTCATGTTCAAGAAACCAGTCTGAGATGATTCGCGCTTTATGACATGGCATGTTATCCTGCTGGAAGTAGCCATCAGAAGATGGGTACACTGTGGTCATAAAGGGATGGACATGGTCAGCAACAATACTCAGGTAGACTGTGGTGTTGACTCAATGCGCAATTGGTACTAATGGGCCCAAAGTGTGCCAAGAAAATATCCCCCACACCATTACACCACCACCAGCAGCCTGAACCGTTGATACAAGACAGTATGGATCCATGCTTTCATGTTGTTGATGCCAAATTCTAACCCTACCATCCGAATGTTACAGCAGAAATCGAGACTCATCAGACCAGGCAACGTTTTTCTAATTTTCTATTGTCTAATTTTGGTGAGCCTGTGTGAATTGTAGCCTCAGTTTCCTGTTCTTAGCTGATAGGAGTGGCACCTGGTGTGGTCTTCTGCTGCTGTAGCCCATCTGCTTCAAGGTTGTGTGTTCAGAGATGCTCTTCTACATACCTCGGCTGTAACGAGTGGTTGTTTGAGTTACTGTTGCCTTTCTATCAGCTCAAACCAGTCTGGCCATCCTCTTCTGACCTCTGGCATCAACAAGGCAGTTGCTCTCTATATACTCTAAAGATGATTGTGCGTGAAAATCCCAGTAGATCAGCAGTTTCTGAAATACTCAGACCAGACCAACAACCATGCCACGTTCAAAGTCACTTAAATCCCCTTTCTTCCCCATTCTGATGCTCGGTTTGAACTTCAGCAGATTATCTTGACCATGTCTACATGCCTAAATGCATTGAGTTGCTGCCATGTGATTGGCTGATTATAAATTTTGCTTAAACTAGCAGTCGGACAGGTGTACCTAATAAAGTGGCCGGTGAGTGTATATGGAAAAGAACTGTTAAATAAAGTTGTTATTGATTGAAATAAAGATTAAAATAAATTATTGTATAGCCGTAAAATGTTGTCTTGGCATGTGAAACAAAAATGTTAGCATTGAATAAATACAGTTAGTCAAACTCAAATTGCTAAATCTATAAAATGAACAATGAAATTCTGAAAATAAAAGCTTATTTAAAACAATGATAATATATTTTTACCTATTTTTACAGCATTTATAGAACTACAAGAGCTCGTGCCTTCTCATATGGGCATGGCGGGCATGATCAAGAAAGTTTGAGGACCACGGGTTCAGGGTTTCTTTTACAATCTCTAACCATAAGTATATAACCAACAGAAATGGTGATGCTTAATTGGAGGAGAGACAATGGTGGTTTTGACCGGCCGTTTTGGAAAGGTTTGAGCTATGTGAGAAATGTGCATGGAGAATCATGTCAAATGACCCTCAGCGGTGCATCATCTGAGAGCTGGCCACTGTTCAGGCGTCCCAAACGCACAGAAAGCCATGCGTCTCGTACCCAATTCAATTTGGAGTGAATTGAATTAAAGCAGAAAGAGCTCTGTGTGGCCGTACCTCGCTGTAAATCTGATTTGAGCTCCGTCAGCCCCACGCACAGAGAAAGAGAGACACTTTTGTGGAGGGACACAGGGGGTTATTTGATAAGAAACGCCACATCTGGGTTATCTAGGCCAGCACATCTCATAGAGTCTCGCTCGTGTCGAGGAAAGATGCTCTATTTACACTTTGACTGCATTTACACTGCAGCTCCTGATAGTCAATTCCCATTTTGTTACTGTGTCCACTTCCCCCACCCCATATATATCATTTAAAATGGACTCATCTCTGATATCTGCATTTACACTGCACACAAATGGCTTTTTAATAATTAACATTGTGAACTCAGCGGCATGGTGGCCTTACAAATAAAGAAGGTCGCTGGTTCAAGTCCTGTCTGGGTCAGATGGTATTTCCATGTGGAGTATGCATGTTCTCCCGTGTAGGCATGGGTTTCCTCCGGGTGCTCCGGTTTCCCCCACAGTCCAAAGACATGCGCTATAGGTGAACTGAATGAACTAAATTGGCGGTAGTGTATGAGTCTGTGTGAATGTGAGAGTGTATGGGTGTTTCACAGTACTGAGTTGCGGCTGGAAGGGCATGCGCTGTATAAAACATGCTGGAATAGTTGGCGGTTCAATCCGCTGTGATTATCCCTGATAAATGAATGAATGAACTCTAGTCTAGGAGCCTATTTCTATTTGTAACTAATGTTATGTTACATGATGCATTTCAGTTTTGAATATTTTTGTTTTGAATTGTTTGCATTTGTGAACTAATATTCATGTGTTGTTCAGATGGAGATTCTGTGCGTTTTGCATTGAGAATATGTAGCATGTAAAAATTGTGTGCGGGCTCTTTAAGAACTGCATCTGTTAAATCTGACGGCAGTGCGTTCAGTAGAAGACAGTGGAGTCGCACAGTTTTCTTTACCCCATCCGTGATGTTTTTGAGATTATATTTTATTTACTTTATTTTTATTTGTTTATGTATCTCTGAGTGAAGATTAAAAGACAATATCTGAAAAAGAAACAGACTACATAGATTTCTTTATTGGGCACGGAGCAAGTGAGAATGAAACTGAAACCAGGATGCGCACTCCCATCTAGTTTTTGTGTTGTTGTTGTTGTTGTTTTCAGTTGTTCATTTGAGGTTTTTTTTATAATTTAAATGTGTATTTTTATTGGTTTACAACATCCGGCAAAGAGACAACCATTGAAAACTAGCCTTTGGGCTAATTTGGGTACATGAAATGTTGATTAATGTAGACAGTTTTTGTAGTGGAAAAAAAACTATAGCTAAAACTAAAACGGTAACTTGCACTACACAGCTAACCTTCTCCAGGTCCTAATGGTCGATTCCTATTTTCTTACTGTATCCAAATTTTTTTATTATTTTATTTATTTATTTATTTATGTATTTATTTTTGACGACCCACTTACATCTTTTAAAAGTGACTCTCATCTGATGTATGCATTTACACTGCACACGGCAAAGACTTTGAAACAAAGAGTGGGCGCTGACTAAAAGCTGTGATAATAAAAGAGCGCTCTTTTCTCTATTTGTATATTTAGTATGTTCGCAGGGTTTCATTTTGTTTTATGTATCCTATATATATAGCATCCTTAAGCACTGCTGGCAAGCAAATTGTTGTTTATGACAGAAAAGTGCTACTTTGACCACCTTATTTTAATCTAGGCTTTTTTGCCAGTGAACATTTCAACGTCATTCATATGGTGTGCTAAAAATCTAATGACAGATTTTTTTTACAGTCCCCCGGGTGTGTTTTTGCTCCAAAAAAAACGTAATTGTAAATTAGGGACTGAGCCGAAAAAATGAATGAATACCAAGTGTAGTGTTATTTTCATGATTAAAAAAGAGCCCAAAGGGACTTTCACCGTGGATAAATAGATGATTTTGTAGCTCTGTCTTATTTAGTCAAATGATTTTTTTCAATTCTAATGAATGGAATGCAGTCATGTGTGCAAAACAAAAACACTGCAAAAATCATTCATTTGACTTTTCTTTAAAAACTTGAGTAAAACAATTGCTTTTAAAGTGATTAGTTGACTTTACGTAAGAAATGTTAGTAAACACATTGCTTTTAAAATGATTAGTTAGCTTTACATTTAAAAAAAATTAGTAAACCTGTTGCTTTCAACGCGATTAATTGACTTAAAGTGATTAAACCTGTTGCTTTTAAAGCGATTAGTTGACTTTACATTTATAAAAGTGAGTAAACCTGTTGCTTTTAAAGCGATTAGTTGACTCTATAAGGTGAGTAAACCCATATCTTTTAAAGCGATTAGTTGACTCTATAAGGTGAGTAAACCCATATCTTTTAAAGCGATTAGTTGACTCTATAAGGTGAGTAAACCCATATCTTTTAAAGCGATTAGTTGACTCTATAAGGTGAGTAAACCCATATCTTTTAAAGCGATTAGTTGACTCTATAAGGTGAGTAAACCCATATCTTTTAAAGCGATTAGTTGACTTTACATTTATAAAGTGAGTAAACCTGTTGCTTTTAAAGCGATTAGTTGACTCTATAAGGTGAGTAAACCCATATCTTTTAAAGCGATTAGTTGACTCTATAAGGTGAGTAAACCCATATCTTTTAAAGCGATTAGTTGACTCTATAAGGTGAGTAAACCCATATCTTTTAAAGCGATTAGTTGACTCTATAAGGTGAGTAAACCCATATCTTTTAAAGCGATTAGTTGACTCTATAAGGTGAGTAAACCCATATCTTTTAAAGCGATTAGTTGACTCTATAAGGTGAGTAAACCCATATCTTTTAAAGCGATTAGTTGACTTTACATTTAAAAAATTTGTAAACCTGTTGCTTTCAACGCGATTAATTGACTTAAAGTGAGTAAACCTGTTGCTTTTAAAGCGATTAGTTGACTCTATAAGGTGAGTAAACCCATATCTTTTAAAGCGATTAGTTGACTTTACATTTATAAAAGTGAGTAAACCTGTTGCTTTTAAAGCGATTAGTTGACTCTATAAGGTGAGTAAACCCATATCTTTTAAAGCGATTAGTTGACTCTATAAGGTGAGTAAACCCATATCTTTTAAAGCGATTAGTTGACTCTATAAGGTGAGTAAACCCATATCTTTTAAAGCGATTAGTTGACTCTATAAGGTGAGTAAACCCATATCTTTTAAAGCGATTAGTTGACTCTATAAGGTGAGTAAACCCATATCTTTTAAAGCGATTAGTTGACTTTACATTTAAAAAATTTGTAAACCTGTTGCTTTCAACGCGATTAATTGACTTAAAGTGAGTAAACCTGTTGCTTTTAAAGCGATTAGTTGACTCTATAAGGTGAGTAAACCCATATCTTTTAAAGCGATTAGTTGACTTTACATTTATAAAAGTGAGTAAACCTGTTGCTTTTAAAGCGATTAGTTGACTCTATAAGGTGAGTAAACCCATATCTTTTAAAGCGATTAGTTGACTCTATAAGGTGAGTAAACCCATATCTTTTAAAGCGATTAGTTGACTCTATAAGGTGAGTAAACCCATATCTTTTAAAGCGATTAGTTGACTCTATAAGGTGAGTAAACCCATATCTTTTAAAGCGATTAGTTGACTTTACATTTAAAAAATTTGTAAACCTGTTGCTTTCAACGCGATTAATTGACTTAAAGTGAGTAAACCTGTTGCTTTTAAAGCGATTAGTTGACTCTATAAGGTGAGTAAACCCATATCTTTTAAAGCGATTAGTTGACTTTACATTTATAAAAGTGAGTAAACCTGTTGCTTTTAAAGCGATTAGTTGACTCTATAAGGTGAGTAAACCCATATCTTTTAAAGCGATTAGTTGACTCTATAAGGTGAGTAAACCCATATCTTTTAAAGCGATTAGTTGACTCTATAAGGTGAGTAAACCCATATCTTTTAAAGCGATTAGTTGACTCTATAAGGTGAGTAAACCCATATCTTTTAAAGCGATTAGTTGACTCTATAAGGTGAGTAAACCCATATCTTTTAAAGCGATTAGTTGACTCTATAAGGTGAGTAAACCCATATCTTTTAAAGCGATTAGTTGACTTTACATTTAAAAATTTGTAAACCTGTTGCTTTCAACGCGATTAATTGACTTAAAGTGAGTAAACCTGTTGCTTTTAAAGCGATTAGTTGACTCTATAAGGTGAGTAAACCCAAATCTTTTAAAGCAATTAGTTGACTTTACATTTAAAAAGTGAGTAAACCTGTTGCTTTTAAAGCAATTAGTTGAGTTTGAAAGGTGAGTAAACCCATATCTTTTAATGTGTTTAGTTGACTTTATAAGGTGAGTAAACTTGCATCATTTAAGGCAATTAGTTCACTTTACTTTAAAAAGTGAGTAAACCTGTTGTTTTTGAAGCAATTATCTTTACTTAAAGAAATAGGTTTACTCACTTTTTTAAAAGTGATTAGTTGACTTTACTTTAGTAAAAATTTGTAAACCCTTTGCCTTAAACTTATCAAGTTGCTGAACTATGTGCAAATATAAAAAATTATTTAATTCAACTTAACAGTTCCAAGTGGCATCCCATTACTGGGCTGGAAGGGCATACGCTATGTAAAACATACACCGGAATAGTTGGCGGTTCATTCCACTGTGATGACCCCTGATAAATAAGGGACTAAGCCGAAGGAAAACTAATAAACGAGTTCCAATTAAAACGGGTTTACCCACTTTTTTAAGTAAAGTCAACTTCTCATTTTAAGGTAATGGGTTTACTCACTTTTAAGTGAAGTAATCACTTTTTACAGTCTACTCCTTTTTCTTTCCTAGTATTGTGGACTCACCCCAGGGAAAACAGGAGCCGATCCGCTACCGTTGGAGAGCTCTGGAGAGCAGGCGGTGTTTCGGGAGGACGGGGACATGCTGAGGTCCACAGCCGGTGGTGTGGGGGTCCCCGAGTTATTCTGTAAGACACCTGAGGACATACAAATACACCTCTGTTATGCTGTCTGAAATTGTATAAAATAAGGATTTTTTACAGTTGGTCATTGACTTATTAAGAAACAATGCACACCCAAGGTGGTATTTCTTTTCATAAATTTCTATTTAGAGGCAAGAAGATATTTTCACCACATTTCTAAACAATAGTTTTAATAACTCATTTCTAATAACTGATTTATTTTATCTTTGCCATGATGACAGTAAATAATATTTTACCAGACATTTTTCAAGATACAAGTATTAGGCAATTCATTGTACATAACGATGATAGTAATGTAATGATAGTAATAATGACAGTAAAAAGAAAGAAAGGACAACAGTAATAATAACTGACAACAACAACAATAATTATAGTAATAATAGTACGTACTACACCAACTACTACTGCTATAGAAAATTACTAATGCTACAACTACTGCTGCAACTACAGCCACGACGACGACTAATGCTACTGCAATGTCTACTACTACTGATACTACTACAACATCTACCCCTACTGCTACCACTGATACTACTACAACATCTACCACTACTGCTACTACTGATACTACTACAATAACCACTGCTACTACAACATCTACTACTTCTGACACTACTACACCAACAACGACTACTACTAGTCCTACAACAACCTCTACTACTTCTGATACAACTACACCAACGACGTGTACTATTACAACATCTACTACTTCTGATACTACTACACCAACAGCGTCTATTACTATAACATCTACTACTTCTGAGACTACTTCACCAAAAGCATCTACTACTATATCATCTACTACTTCTGAGACTACTACACCAACAGCGTCTACTATTACAACATCTACTACTTCTGAGACTACTACACCAACGACGTCTACTACAACATCTACAACTTCTGATACTACTACACCAACGACATCTACTACTACAACATCTACTACTTCTGATACTACACCAATAGCGTCTACTACTCCAACATCTACTACTTCTGATACTACTACACCAACGATGTCTACTAGTATAACATCTACTACTTCTGATACTACTACACCAACAGTGTCTACTACTACTACAAGTGCTACTACTTCTGATACTACTTCAACGACGTCTACTACTACAACATCTACTACTTCTGATACTACTACACCAACAACATCTACTACTACTACAACATCTACAACTTCTAATACTACTACACCAACAGCGTCTACTACTATAAGATCTACTACTTGTATTACTACACCAACAGCCTCTACTACTACAACATCTACTACTTCTGATACTACTACACCAACGACGTCTACTAGTACAACATCTACTACTTCTGGTACTACTAAACCAATGACATCTTCTACTACTACTACCACAACTTCTGATACTACTACACCAACGACGTCTACTACTACAACATCTACTTCTGATACTACTACACCAACAGCATCTACTACTACAACATCTACTACTTCTGAAACTATTACACCAACAATATCTACTACTACACCAACGACGTCTACTACTACATCTACTACTTCTGATACTACTAAACCAACCGCATCTACTACTACAAGATCTACTACTTCTGAGACTACTACACCAACTACGTCTACTACTACAAGATCTACTACTTCTGATACTACTACACCAACAACATCTACTACTAATACTAATAATTTTGACTTCAACTGTGTATATATATATATATTATAATCCCTACATACATCACTAAACGTGTCTTGTTTACCTGTGTGTGGCGATGCAGGAGAAGCTGGAACGATGACCGCAGTGCCGTCGTCTGTCATCCGCAGCTGCCCCGCCCCCTTGCCGTGGATTGGAGAGGAACTGAGAGTTGGCGGTGACCTGGCACCTCTGTCCCACCCACTGATCCGCCCCCTTGGCACCTTCAGGTCTAGTGGCTCATCTAAGGACAGCATGACAGCATGCGGTCCAGAGCCTGCAGCCTTTACAGACAGACACAGAGAAAGGAATAGAGGTGAGAAACATACACTATAATCCTTTAACAACAGCACATGATGACTCACAATGGTGGAAAGAGAACTGAATAATCATATTCAAGTAAAAGTACCATTAGTTGCCAAGAAATAAAAGGAAAGTAAAAGTATCTGTTCTAAACACTAGTTAAAGGTCTCGTTAAGTGTTTTGAAATGTGCATTTTTATTCAATGTTTGACGTAATCTCAACTAAGTCATGAAAAGAGGGTGGGACATAGTGTAGCTCCTCCCCCTTTTAAAAAAAAACAGCCAATAGCAATTTTTTATCACAGCTCTGCCAGTGAGAGTGGTTCTTTGGGTTTTCAGTTCAGGTATCTTTGGGTTTTGTTCATGAGTGAGGGAAGGATGAAATGTGATAATGACAGGTTGATCAGTGCAGTGGCAGCAATAATTTGGTTAATGTATCGGTGCGTTGTGGTAAAGAAGGAGCTGAGCCGAAAGGCAAAGCTCTCAATTTACCGGTCGATCTACGTTTCTACTCTCACCTATGGTCATGAGCTTTGGGTCATGACCGAAAGGATAAGATCTCAGATACAAGCGGCCGAAATGAGTTTCCTTCGCAGGGTGGCAGGGCGCACCCTTATAGATCACCCGGGAGAAGCTCGGAGTAGAGCCGCTGCTCCTCCACATCAAGAGATGCCAGCTGGGGTGGCTTCGGCATCTGTTTCTGATGCCTCCTCGATGCCTACCGAGGGAGGTGTTCCAGGCATGTCCCAAGGGGAGGAGGCCCAGAAAAAGATCCAGGACACACTGGATAGACTATGTCTCTCGGCTGACCTGGGAACGCCTCGGGATCTCCCCTGAGGAGCTGGAGGAAGTTTCTGGGAAGAGAGAGGTCTGGGGTTCCCTCCTGAAACTGATGCCCCCGTGACCCGGCCACGGATAAGTGAAAAAAAAATCAATGAATGAATTTCATGCAACCTTTAAAGTATGAGTAAAAAGTAGCCCTTCTAAAAGTACTCAAGAGAACTCACTGTGGAAATTATTTACGTATAAAATTATACCCTGCAAACTAAAAATGTAGCTTACATTAGTGGCATTTTGTTTTCAGGATGTTCCTAAGTGTAAGTTGTTGGGTTTGTTTGCATGGTTGTCACACTTTAATGTTTCAGATTATCAAACAAATTGAAAAATTTGTCAAAGATAACACAAGATGTTTGCCCCTTCTCATGTTTGTTTTTGAATTTCTTTGAATCGCGGCATGATGGCTAGACTTTTGAGGATCTTTTGGTCTACTTCACTTTGTCAGGCAGGTCATATTTAAGGGTTTTCTTGATTGCGAACTGGTGTGGCAGTAATCAGGCCTAATCACAAATAATAAATTACTAAACGCTATAACACTATAAATACTTTGATCTTTAACTAATATTTAAATTATTATGATCTGAAACATTAAAGTGCTACAAACCATCGAAAAAGAAATCAGTAAGGGTGCAAATACTTATTCACACTACTATAAATACTGTTATCTTTGACTAATATTTAAATTATAATGAGGATTTAAAACATTAAAATGCAACAAACATACAAAACAAAAGTTAATAAAACGGTAAGGGGGGCATATACTTATTCACACTACTATAAATACTGTTATCTTTGACTAGTCTTAAAATTATTATGATGATCTGAAACATTAAAATGCAACAAACATATGAAACAAAAATAAATAAATCAGTAAGGGGCAAATACTTATTCACACCACTATATATATATATATATATATATATATATATATATATATATATATATATATATATATATATATATATATACTGTTATCTTTGACTAATATTTAAATTATGATGACCTGAACCATTAAAGTGCGACAAACATACGAAACAAAAAAATGTATCAGTAAGGGGTACTTATTCACACCACTTTATATATATATATATATATATATATATATATATATATATATATATATATATATATATATATATATATATATATATATATATATATATATATATTGTTATCTTTGACTAATATTTAAATTATAATGAGGATTTAAAACATTAAACTGCAACAAACATACAAAACAAAAATTAATAAATCAGTAAGGGGGCAAATACTTATTCACACTACTATAAATACTGTTATCTTTGACTAATATTTAAATTATTATGATGATCGGAACCATTAAAATGCGACAAACATACAAAACAAAAATTAATAAATCAGTAAGGGGCAAATACTTATTCACACCACTATATACACACCCACACACACACATACACAAGCTCATATTTTCGAAGTTTTTCCTCCCTCTCTCTCATTGTCTTTCCGGAAAAAAACATCCTGGTTTCACACAATCACTTTCACTAGTTTCCCGTTTCCCTCAATACCTCAAACACACACACATAGTCCTCACACTGCCAATTACAGACATTACAGCTTCCACATTCCTCCATGCAAAATAAAGCAAAGCTCCACCTTTAACCACAGCTTCTTTTTGTGCCTTAAATATATGAGCACATATTCATGCGCCAGCCGTGCTGAATGGCTCTTTGAGAGAGTTCAACATGAGGAAGGTCAGCGAGGTGAAGGCTGTGGGTCACCGAGTTCAACAATCAGCAGATAAACACACTCACAGAGAGCACTATTATCAAGCAGATCACACACACACGAACACACATGCACTTGTACAGCTATCTTTATGAGGACTTCTTGTTTGCTGTAATGATGACGCTATATTCTATTCCAGGATTAAATCTGCATTTTTACATATTCTAAATACACTTACCGGCCACTTTATTAGGTACACATGTCCAACCTCTCGTTAACGCAAATTTCTAATCAGCCAATCACATGGCAGCAACTCAATGCATTTAGGCACGTAGACATGGTCAAGACGATCTGCTGCAGTTCAAACCGAGCATCAGAATGGGGATGAAAGGTGATTTAAGTGACTTTGAACGTGGCATGGTTGTTGGTGACAGATGGGCTGGTCTGAGTATTTCAGAAACTGCTGATCTACTGGGATTTTCACACACAACCATCTCTAGGGTTTACAGAGAATGGTCCGACAAAGAGAAAATATCCAGTGAGCGGCAGTTCTGTGGGCGCAAATGCCTTGTTGATGTCAGAGGTCAGAGGAGAATGGCCAGACTGGTTCCAGTTGATAGAAAGGCAACAGTAACTCAAATAACCACTCGTTACAACCGAGGTATGCAGAGGAGCATCTCTGAACAAGCAACACATCCAACCTTGAGGCAGATGGGCTACAGCAGCAGAAGAACACATCGGGTGCCACTCCTGTCAGCTAAGAACAGGAAACTGAGGCTACAATTTAAAAAGGATCACCAAAATTGGATAAAAGAAGATTGTAAAAACGTTGCCTGGTCTGAGGAGTCTCCATTTCTGCTGCAACATTGGGATGGTCGGTTCAGAATTTGGCATCAACAACATGAAAGCATGGATCCATCCTGCCTTGTATCAACGGTTCAGGCTGCTGGTGGTGGTGTAATGGTGTGGAGGATATTTTGTTGATGCACTTTGGGCCCATTAGTACTAATTGAGCATCGTGTCAACGCCACAGCCTACCCGAGTATTGTTGCTGACAATGTCCATCCCTTTATGACCACAGTGTACCCATCTTCTGATGGCTACTTCCAGCAGGATAACACACCATGTCATAAAGCGCGAATCATCTCAGACTGGTTTCTTGAACATGACAATGACTTCACTGTACTCAAATGGCCTCCACAGTCACCAGAGCTCAATCCAGTAGGGCATCTTTGGGATGTGGGGGAACGGGAGATTCACATCATAGATGTGCAGCCGACAAAATTTGCAGCAATGGATGATACGGACCAAAATCTCTGAGAAATATTTCCAGTACCTTGTTGAATCTATGGCACAAAGGATTATGGCAGTTCTGAAGGCAAAAGGGGGTCCAACCAGGTACTAGTAAGGTGTACCTAATAAAGTGACCGGTGAGTGTAGTCATTCTGTCATAACTTTCTAACATAAAAATCTTCAAAAGTCATGTTCAATATGTTTATTTTATTCATAAAAGCTCAGTCCCTTTATTCATCAGGGGTCATCACAGCGGAATGAACCGCCAATTTATCCAGCATATATTTTACACAGTGGATGTCCTTCCAGCTGCAACCCAGTATTGGGAAACACCCATACTCTCACATTCACGCTCATACACTACGGCCAATTTAGTATATTAATTTCACCTATACCACATGTGTTTGGACTGTGAGGGAAACACACAGAAAAATCTAATATTTTAGTAGCAAAATGGGCTTTTTTTGGGGTCTAACAGTAAGCTCACCATCTATTATAAAGTCGAGTTACAAAGCAGCCAGTCTTCATCTGTCACATTGAGCCACGATTACACTGAAAATCATTAACTAAACCCTTAACATACCACACATATCACATCTGTGACCGCACCCCTGTCTGAGATACACGGCTGACCTCTCACTTCAGGACACACACACACTCGCAGACGTGGAGATACTACAGATTGCACATTAACTCCAGCAGAGACGTAACCTGTTTGTGCTTCTGACCAATCGTATGTCTTTATTTTGCCTAGATAGTTGCTGTAAAATGGCCAGTGTGTTAAATTAGAGCATTTAAGGCATCAATTTTGATATTCAGGAATTTTCATAGTGTTTTTTCATTAGTTTAATGTAAATAAAGTATCCAAAATGCGCTTTTAAGTGTTACTTGTAGAATTTTTTTTCAGTTTGTTGTCTAAAGGTCTTTACAAAGGGATTGGTGAATTGAATGAAATTGGCCAAAGTGTTTGAGTGTGTGAGAATATATGGGCATTTCCCAGTACTGGGTTGCATCTGCTGCATAAAAGAAATGCTGGAATAGTTGGTGGTTCATTCCGTCGTGGCGACCCCTGATAAATAAAGGACTAAGCCCAAGGAAAATGACATTGACCATGGAAAATGATGATCAATATCCATTACAGTAGCTTCCACCCTCATTCCTGGTTCAGAAGTTTCCACAACAATAGACCGGCTGCAGCTCCATGTGTAAACCATTACTAGTCCGTGCCGAAGGCCAGCTGCTATAAATCAGCTCTTCCACCAATTTTAATTAGACCCCCAAACCATCCACGTCAAACTCCGGTCCCTCTGAGGAGAACTTTCTGGAAGAGCAGAGGGAAATCAGAGCTTCTACTGCTAAAATTAAGCTGGTAATACCTATGAGGGACCAAATACCCATCCAGGGTTTGTGTACTTATTCATTGTAGAATATTCTGGGTTTCACCAGCTCCTTCGTGTTCATTCATTTTCCTTTGGCTTATTACCTTATTTATCAGAGGTCGCTACAGCGGAATGAACCACCAACTATTCCGGAATATGTTTTATGCAGCGGATGCTTTTCTAGCTGCAACCCAGTACTGGGAAACACCCATACACACTCATTCACACACATACACTACGGCCAATTTAGTTAATCCAATTCATAGCGCATGTCTTTGGGCTGTGGGGGAAAGCGGAGCACCCGGAGGAAACCCACACCAACACAGGGAGAACATGCAAACTCCACACACAAATGACAACTGGCCCAGCCGGGACTTAAACCAGCGACTTTCTTGCTGTGAGGTGACAGTGCTAACCACTGTGCCGCTTTAATTTTACCTAACACAAATCATTTAAGTTAACTTAACAATTTTTTAAACTATTTAAGTGGATTGAACATAAAAAAAAATGCTGACCCGAAGAATTGTGTCATTTCAACTCATTTTAAATAATTAGTTTGAGCAAGCAGCGAAAGTCTTTTTATTTTGAGCGTTGACAGGATACAGATGTAGAGATCACGCCTGTCATATGGCTTCATCCATGCCTAAAAGCAGAAGTTTTCCGTCTGGGGTTAAAGATCATACAGATTGCTACACCAATGCCATTCATTGTGTAAATAAGAAGGAGCTTGACATTAATGATAATCTCATTCGTCACATTAGGGGTGAAAAAGGCATATTGAGTGTTTTGAGATGTGCAAATAAAAGCAATGTTTAACTAAATAGTTCCTGTAAATGATGTCCTGACTATAGCTAAACCTATTTCTTATTGGATATGTTTTGGTGGTTCAATTTTATGATGTATTTATTTTATATGTATTTTGTATTGATTTACTTTGATGTGTAGATTGAGAAGTTTTTTATATTTTGTGATTCATGTTTTTATTTTCTCTTGTTTAATTTTGCTTTTGAATTGCATTATGGGATCTTGATCTTTCTTCCAACAACTTTTAACTTCGAAAAAGTGACCTTTATTAACATTTTTAATAGTTTAAAGTGATATATTGTCTGGGTTTGTGTTGTATATTAAGCTACAAAAACCTTGTAATAAGCTGCCAGTACATATTCTGCCATTTTACAGACTTATTTCTTTATATATCATCTCTTATACATTATATTAACTAACTACAATGTCAATAAAAGTCACTTTGTGAAACTGTAAGTTGAATTTTCAACATCAAACATCGACAGAGCAGCGATCATCATCCCATAGTCCAATTCACAACCATAAATAAACAAATAACACTTGTGAACATAAACATATATTTATTACAGTGTAATATCAAAAGAGATTACAAGTCTCAAGAGGTTTTGCTGGTAAAATAAAGCTTTTTAAGTCTGAACAACTGCTTATTGTGCATTATCAGGAAAAAAGTAAAAGTACACAAACTCTCATTGAGGCTGTGTGTCTTTTTAAAAGGATACCCCCTTGTAACTTATTTACCACTCGAGGGTGCCTATTAACACCTTAAATGTGCATATTAGCACCTAAGTGCAGATAATAGTACCTAATTGGTAGATTTTAGTGCCTTTTAAAGTGGCCACACATTTTATTTTCTACCCTTTCCCCACTAATGTCTACAAATGTGTAGTAAATCACAAATAAATAATATTTTTGTTGATCATTATATTAATATTATTTATGGAGCATCAGATATGTCATCATTCCCATTAGCATGAACCTACCCAGCATGTTACCATGTATGCCTGCCACCTTAATGATTTGTAGCTTAAATGTGTTTTAACTATCCTTATATCTATTACATAATTAAACTAAAAACACTAACATTTGTACATATACATTTTTATTGAGATCTACATAACTTTGTCTATTTTAGTCAGGGATCAAAATGAACCTTTTTTCTTGGTAGCACCGGTGCTCCTAACTTCAAAAATTTAGGCACACCAGACAGAATTTAGGCGCACCCACCAAAAATCATAAGCACAGTTGCTACACGTTTTATATTAACAGATTTATCGCATTTGAAATAAACACTAATCAAAACTAACAAATAAACAGAAATCTGCATACGCTCACCGACCCTGCACGCACTGCTTGACGCAAATGAGATGAACAGAGTTAAAGATAATAACTATTGACATATAACTTATTATTTGCATACGTCATCTTTATAGCAACAACAGTCTTTTCACGAGCTGCAATATTAGTTTCATCTCTGTGAAGCAATGCTCTTTAGCTATGGTGAATGCAGTGCCAGTCGCACGACTGACAACATCCTGATGATTGAATGAAGGATTAAATAGAAAATCTTGTGCTTAATGTGTAGATGTGGCAAACAGTTTTACCTGCAAACTCCGTCACACTGGCTTTACGGTGAATGCTTTAGTCATTTTCATAGCGGACTTTATCCACTCTTGGAAAAGTGTAAATGCTGGATTAACATTCATTACATGAGCACTAATCAAATGTGCCATTATTTGTAACTTTAGGTGGTTTCTAAAACTAAATCTGTCAGTGTTGTTTTCATTCTCTCGCATCCACACCTTTACATTTTCGCGGCTGTAGCTCTCTGTGATCAGAACTGAGTGATTGACAGCTGATAATAACCAATCCATTCGCGTTCTGTTCTAGCACAGTGGGCCAATAAGAAGAGCTTGAAGGCGGGACAAGCATTGCGGGGTTTGTTTACTGCAGCAAGTTGACATGTCAACTGTTTTGAACAATTCCTGAGCACTGCGTTTGGTGTTTTAGGTGCAAAGATGCGTGAATGATCTCCTAAATCTGCGCATGCGGTGAGCATTTTGCTGTGAAAACTGGTCACACGACAGCAATTTTATGCACACCCACAAATGCTCCCAAATATAGTTTGAGGTCGCATAGATAAAAATTTAGGGCGCTTTTGCGACCAAAATGGTTACAATTTCAAGCCCTATTATTGCTTCTTAACTATGCTTGATTGACTGTATGATTTTTGGATTGTTTTTTAGGTTGACAATTTTAACATCTGTCCAGGGACAACAGATGAAAAATAGCCTTCTGGCTAATTCTGGGGCATTTGCAGAAATGCTAATTAATGTACACGGTCCCTGTCAAAATAAACAAATAAATACATTTAGCTGTATGTAAAGTTTTGCTGTTGCTTTTGTCATCACTGTTGTTTATTTTTACTAATGGTTAAATTATACTAATGGTTACGGCTACTAATGGTTTTGTTATAATTAAACCTATTTTTAAGCTTTTACTAAAAACTTGTTTGATTGTAAGTGTAAAAAAAGTAGTTGGAAAAATTACTTTTGCTTGCTCAAACTACTTATTATAGTGTATATAAATATAGAAATAAATACAGTTTATATTAAAATTTAATTAATTAAAACATTTATTATTATCAGTGTCGAAAACATTTGTGCCACTTAACATTCGTGAAAATGGATACATATGAAGATTATTTTACAAAAGAGTTAGCAATTACATTTATTTGAAATAGAATAGAACTGTTCTGTAGCATTTTATATAATTTAACAAAAGATTTAACAATTCCATTTATTAGGGACCAAGCAGCAGTGGTGCATAGAAAACTCATAAAACTATGCACACACACCAGAAGTTGTGAAAATGATTGTTTTATATGGGTTTCAGAAGTGGGTGTGCCAATATGGCTCGACAGCGCCACCTATAAACATTTGACGAAGTGGCCCACGAGCACACATACGACATACTCCTAAGGATTTTATCAGATCAACACCAAAATTGTGTATTGTCATCTAAAGGCCTTGGTGATGTTAAATTACGAAGATCTAGAGTTTTCGTCAAAGGGCGTGTCCATGGCGGCCTCACAAACTTTGATGCTTCGCCACGAAACAGGAAGTTGTTATAACTCAGGCATGCATTGTCTGATCTGCCTCAAAATCCACAACAGTTCTGACCTGAACACATTTACATGACAATATCCAGAGACAGTTATAGCGCCACCTGCTGGCAACAGAACATGACATGTTTTAAACTGTAACAAACTCCTCCTAGAAATTTCATCAGATCAAATCCAAGTTTTGTCAGTTTAATCCAAAGGCCTTTGTGATGTTAAATTGTGAAGATCTAGAGTATTTGTTGAACGGCGCGTCTGTGGCGGACTGACAAACTTCTGTGTTTTGCAATGCGGGAGAAAGTACTTATAACACAATGTCCGATCTGCCTGAAAATTCACAGGTTTGATGAGATTTCTATCCTAAAGACAACTACATGCAAATATTGAAATACATTAATATAATAAATAATATTTGAAATAATATTAATATAATAGCGCCACCTGCTGACTTAAGAAAGTTTGGCATAAATCTGTGATTTCTCTCAGATTTTTTTATATTTATCAGCTTAAATTATTATTGTCTACTGTTCTCTGTCATCATAAGGCCACTAGGTGGCAGTGAGCGAGGTCCCTTTCATCGCTGCTTCCAGCTTTAATTTGAATTAGAACTGTTCTGTAACATTCTAAAGCATAGGTCTCAAACTGGATTCCTGGAGGGCCGCAGCTCTGCACAGTTTTGCTCCAACCCTGATCAAACACAGCTGGTCCAACTAATCAAGGTGTTCAAAGAGAGTCTTGAACAACTTGATTAGCTGCATAATCTGTGTTTCACTAAGGTTGGAGCAAAACTGCAAAGCTGTGGCCCCTTTAAGGAATCGAGTTTGAGACCTATGATCTAAATGTCCTAGAACTGCTATTTTTGATCAATATAATCCATCTTTCCTGAATGACATCTCTTTCTACTGACTTCAGACTGTTGCAGAGTGTCTTCGCTTCATGAATGATTCCTCTATCAGAGGTTGCAGGGTTCACTTTACGCTACGTGTCATATAAAACAATATCAAGGAAAGTAATGATTACACTTGCTGAACAAGCTGTCTGTGTTTACCTTGATAAGAATTTACTGCCTATGCAAGTCATCTGGGGTTTAATGAAGCATTTAATGGATTTACTCATTTAAACTGGCCAAACAAAGTAGTTTTAGGCAGTGTTTGCATGATGCTTTCAAGTTTGTTTACATTTTGGTGCTTCAAATGGAAGTTTTTAAAAATCCAGTTGGCCGGCATATCCGTAACGTCTGTTCAATGTTTTTTAAATGTTATAGTTATCTGCCTGATCAGAAAATAGATTATCAGCCAATAAATTGTGTGTTATTTACACTTGTGTATCCACTTCAAAGCATGCTACTTCTTACAAGTCATTTTGATTGGTGATCAGGAAAAATGCTATCATAAGTTGTATTTATTAGACTGAAGACTTCATCTATGTTAAGCTGCTTTGACTCAATTTCCATTGTAAAAGCGCTATAGACATAAAGATGAATTGAATTCATTGGCCGATATATTGGTTATTGGCTGCCAATTATAAAGAGTTATGGGTATGGCCAAAATGTTCCTATTTTAAGTCAAGTAAATGTGCTGCAAGATGGTTTGTTGGCTTTTTGGTTTCCCTCTTGCAGTGCACATGAATGTAAATATTAGCCTCAGACGCTATAAAGGCTGCAGTATATCATCATAACATTAAACATTAACCTCAGAAAACCCCTGAACTAACTTTCTGACATCACATTCCACAGTTTCTAGGTCCAAATTCTCCATTAGATGCCAAAAAAGGAACCACAAATAGTACTGATATACGCACACGAGTTTGCTGTTACACCGTGTGCTAAATACACGCAATGACATATAACAGGGTTCCTGCAACAAGCAGTGTTAGCAACATGATAAACCTCATGCTAGCAACACTTTGAACAAACTAAACATGTACATTCCCTGTTGACCTTGCTAGATCCTAAATGATGCTAGCAACATGCTGAATATTGTATAATCATGTTAGCAACACACCAAGCATGATAATACATGCTAGATGCATGTTAGCTGCATGCTAGCAAACTTTCAATCAAAATAAACATGTATATTCATTGTTGACCTTGTTGGAAAGCTCCTAAATGATGCTAACAACATCCTCAATATAGCTGAATCACATTAGCAACACATCAAGCACAATAATACGTGCTAGAATCATGTTAGCTGCATTCAAGCAAACCTTTGAACAAATTAAACATGTAAATTTGTTGTTGACCTTGCTAAAAAAACATACAAAATGATGTTAGCAACATGCTAAATGTAGTAGAATCATGTTAGCAACACACCAAGCATGCATGCTAGAAGCATGTTAGCCGCATCCTAGCAAACTTTAAAACAAAAACATGTACATTCATTGTTGAACTTGTTAGGATGATCCTAAATGATAATAGCAACATGCTAAATATAATAGAATCATGTTAGCATCACACCAAGCATGATAATACATACTAGAAGCATATTAGCCACATGCTTGCATACTTTTAAACAAACTAAACATGTAGGCTACAATAATTGTTGCCCTAGCTAAAAAAAAATTTAAATGATTCTAGCAACATGCTAAATTTAGTAGAATCATGTTAGCAACACATTGAGCATGATAATAGGCTACTTGCTAAAATCAATTTAGCTGCATGCTAGCAAACTTTTGAACAAACTAAACAAGTACATTCGTTGTTGACCTTGCTAGAAAGATGCTAAATGATACTAGCAGCATGTTAAATATAGTAGAATCCTGTTAGCGACACACCTAGCATGATGCTAGAATCGTGTTAAGCCATGCTAACAATGTACTTAACATGCTAGAAATGTTAGCCATGTGTTAAAATGTTAAGAGTTTACTAATATATAAAAGCCTTTGAACAAACTAAACATGTACATTCGCTGTTGACCTTGCTAGAAAGATCTTAAATAATGCTAGCAACATGCTAAATGTAGTAGAATCATGATAGCAACACACCAAGCATGATAATACATTATAGAAGTATGTTAGCTGCATGCTAGCAAGCTTTTGAACAAATTAAACATGTACATTCATTGTTTACCTCGCTAGAAAGATCTTAATTAATGCTAGCAACATGCTAAATGTAGTAGAATCATGATAGCAATACACCAAGCATGACAATACATGATAGAAGTGTGTTAGCTGCATGCTAGCAAGCTTTTGAACAAACTAAACATGTACATTCGTTGTTGACCTTGCTAGAAAGATCTTAAATGATGTTAACAACATGCTAAATGTAGTAGAATTATGTTAGCAACACACCGAACATGATACTAAAAGCATGTTAGCTGCATGTTACAAAACTTTTGAACAAACTAAACATGTACATTCATTGTTGACCTTGTTAAAATGACCCTAAATGATGCTAGCAACATGCTAAATATAATAGAATCATGTTAGCAACACACCAAGCATGAAAATTCATGCTAGAAGCATATTAGCCACATGCTTGCAAACTTTTAACAAACTAAACATGTAGGCTACAATCATTGTTGCCCTAGCTAAAAGATTCAAAATTATGCTAGCAACGTGCTAAATATAGTAGAATCGTGTTGGCAACACATTGAGCATGATAATAGGCTACTTGCTAAAATCAAGTTAGCCGCATGCTAGCAAACTTTTGAACAAGCTAAAAATGTAAATTAAGCATTGACCTTGCTAGAAAGATCCTAAATGATACTAGCAACATGCTAAATGTAGCAGAATCATGTTAGCAACACACCAAGCATGATAATACATGCTAGAATCATGTTAAGTCATGATGGTGGTCTATGTCACTACAACAATAACTACTACATTACTAATCATTAATATGCTTATATCTAAGCAAATTAGGAGCAAACTGAGACAAAAGTAATAGTGTATTACTAGTAATGGTTTGTTATTAGCAAGAACTGAACCATAGAATTGTAATAATCATACCTTTGTCCAAAAATTACGATGTGACTTTATTTAATGACTAAACAGTGTTCATAAATGGCTACCAAGACTGCGTTATTTCAATTAGAATGAGTAGAGGACCCGGAAACTCAAGTCTGCAGGTCACTTAACGTAGCAACTAAACAGTGTGTGTGTCGGCTGGGTTTATTCAAAGTATCCAGAAGTAGCGCTTGAATGTGAAGTTTCTGGAGAAGGTGTTGCTCTGCCTCATACTGACTCCCCACCTTAGCGAGAGCTTTAAAAGGCAGCTTTGTCTGTGTCCCGCGACCCCCCTAGCTCCTCTGGCCTGTAGAGTAAACAGGACCGCAACAGCAGAAAGATGCTGGATCCACATGCTGAGGTTTTGAATGGGATGTTTGTGCCTCCGCTGTGACCCACACACTCTTTTTTACCCCTACAGAAAAGCCACTAGATCTGCCGTTTCCTGGGTTAGAGGTGATTTGGGCAGAGGATGGGGTCAGGATCAGGGTTTCACCGGCCCTGTGAGGTCAAACCTCTGAGCTGAACCTAATTAACCCAGGACTTCAGAGCGCCGCAGGTCACCACACACTCAGTGTGATCTATTTCTGCTCGCAGCTCGTGTTGAATGATGGTTTGAGTTCACTGGCAGTCAGAAAATCTGGATGTTTTTAAAGGGACAGCCTCAAAAATACTATTCAGTTTCCCTCAAGTGGTTTTAACCCGTTATATGAGTTTCTACTGTTGAACACGAAAGAAGATATTTTGAAGCATGATGGAAAGTGTAACCATTGACTTCCATAGTAGGAAAAGCAAATATAGTGGAAGTCAAGGGTTACCAATTTTCAACATTCTTCAAAATATCTTCTTTCATGTTCAGCTAAGGAAAGAAACTCATTAAGGTTTGAAACAAGTAAAAGGTGATTAAATGATGACAGAGTATCTTTCTACTGTTGAACACAAAATTAGATATTTTGAAGAATGTTGGAAACTTGTAACCATTGACTTGCATGGTAGGATAAACACATTCTATGAAAGTCAATGGTTACCGGTTTTCAGCTTTCTTCAAATTATCTTCTTTTGCATTCAACAGAGAAATGGACCTCATGAAGGTTTGGAACAGATAAAAGTTGTAGTATGATGGCAGATTCTTTCTATTGTTGACCACAAAATAAGATATTTTGAAAAATGCTGGAAACCTATAACCATTGATTTTTATAGTAGGAAAAACAAATACTGTGTAAGTCAATGGTTTTCAGCTTTCTTCAAATTATCTTCTTTTGCGTTCAACAGAGAAATGGACCTCATGAAGGTTTGGAACAGACAAAAGTTGTATATGCTATATGTGACAAGATTTGCAGTGATTTGGCTGTTTGCACCAGATGAAACACAACAGAAATTTTAAATACAGCCATTCAGAAGCACAGAATAGTGCACTTACTGCACTCCAACAAAAATGATAAGGTTCATAATCTAATTAATACATATTAAACCTCTTTAACATTATGTTGGTGTCATCAATCAGGCAACCTGCTCTTGCATGTGTTTTGAACCAGGCGTGCAATACTTAGTTCAACCACTGGGTGTCAAACTTACATACTACACCTTTAAGTTTAATTATTATATTACCCAAAACTGGGTGTGATCATAACAAATCTTACACATTTAAAAATTAAACTGTGGAAAGCACATAAACATTAGGTGCTAAACTACATTTCCCATAATTCACTGCAGCAATATGGACTGAATAACAAAGCGCTATCTGTGCAATAAATGCACATCCTTCTTTCTGTTTGTGTGCTGAAAAAGCTTTCTGCCTTTCGAAACTAAAAAGAGACAGAAATTGGCGAGCGCGTTCGTTTTTTTCAACCAAAAAATAGAGTACTTGAGCCTGTGTGATATCTGCAGTCGCTGCTGACTGGCGGCTGCTGTGTGATTGTGTGTTTTATGAGCCAGCTGTTGGGTGTGAGTGCGAGTGTGAGTTTCTTTGTACTGAACTGAGTGTGTAACTCTATATCCCCAGCGCTCTGGCCCTGGGAGGTCAACCCTTACAAACACACACACACACACACACACACACACACACACACACACACACAGACACAAAAACCAGACTGAGCTCAAATCCCTGCATCCCAAAACCCCGCCTGAGGTTTCCAATAGCTGAAATACATGTAAAAACATGTCTGAGCTGCGTTCACTCATCACTGCCACAACAATGCTGGAAGAAAAGCGGCCCTGCAGGTGTCCAAGGAGCCCGCTTCACACTCCCTTCTGTGTAGAGTGCACAAAGGCCATGTTTCCACCTGATATTTTCATGGATAAGATTACAAGTGGTCAAACGAGATCTGTAAAAGTCAACTTGAATTGCTGTATTGTAAATGCCAGGCCAGTAGGTGGCGATTTCACTGTGTGAAGAAATATTTCATACCTACGTTACTATAGTTAACTATAATAACAGTGATTATAGTTCAAACGAATGAAAAAACAAAAATAAGAATTGAAATTCATTGTCGTTAGCTGAAATAAAAATAAAAGCGAGAACTAACTGAAACTGTATTGTGTATTTACAAAATTAACACAGAACTAATATTTGAGCAAAAATGTCCTTCGGTTTCATGTTTAGTACATAAACCTTTTAGAAGTACATATTTACTTCTGCTTCCAGTTTTACGCCTGGTGTTTGACCTGTATAGTCCTGTAGTACACCATTGCTATGCATTGCTAAAGTGTTGGGATAAATTAATAACTAATTAAGGGTGTTCTGGTTAGTTATTGCAAATAAACAACAGATAAACATTGTACGCTCTTTTTTTCAACAAACTAAGACCTACACTCATGGTCTAAAGCAGTGGTCCTCAACCACCGGGCCGTAAACTGGTCCTGGTCCCTGGATCAATTGGTACCGGGCCGCACAAGAAATCATTAATAATATCCGTTTTATTTATTATCTGAGTCTGACTAATCTTTTAGTTTGAAAAATCTTTTATTTTGAAAAATAACCATATTCTCTCGGTCACTTGAGCGCCCAAATTTAACAAACAAGTAGCAAAATTAGTAAGAAACATCTTTGGAAAGCTTCTTTGCTAAGGGAAAAAGGCCCAATGAAGCACCCTCGAACTGCCAAGGAATGGATCCGGAACCCATTTGTCAACAAATCAGATGAATTCACCATGTCTGCAAAAAGATCAACTGCTGGAGATTGCAAATGACGGTGGCTTTTTAGGGGATGTTCGCATAGCACGTCTTTTCTAGAGTTTGCGCAAATTCATTATTTCCAATGGAGGTGCGCGGCTTGCATGGGTTGTTGCTAGATCGGATACTTTTGCGGCCGGAAGTTAACGAGAATTATTTATATTATTAATTAAATTTCCCATTTATTGTATTTTATTAACGTCTACCCCTACCCCATCCCTAAACCCAACCGTCACAGTAACATAAAAACAGTAGTTGTACTGAGTATTATTTATGTTATCTAATAAATTACCCAATAAATAGTATTTTTTAACCCCTGCTCCCACCTCAACCCTAAACCCAACCGTCACAGTACTGTAAAATATTAATTATTGTTATACAGTGTCATTTAAAAAATGCTGCTATATTAATGTGTGTCATGGATTGGTCAGGCTCTCACGACCCCCACTCACGAAGATCACCATCACCTGACTTCTAATGAGCACACAGCTGCATCACATTCACGAGCACCAGATAAAAGCACAGCACTCCAGTCGCTCATTGTCCGGGCTCGTCTCGACGAAAGCGGACAACTGAGCGACCACTCAGCGTAGTCATCCTCAGCTAAAACAAACGCTTTACTTACCTGTTCTCTTTGTATTCCTCCTAGTCTTCCTGGTCCACCCGAATCGTCCTGTCTTCCAGTCCTTCCAAGTCTGTGTCATCCTCTGTCAGCTGTATCTGGTGTGTGCTGTCCATCCTCGTGTATTCCTGTTACCCAGCCACGGAGGAAAAGACCCCAACATCATTCCTGATCCTCCTGGCTATCCTTCATGTGCTCCTTGTTGTCATTTAATAAACACCCTAACGTTTCCTTACCTCTGTCTCCTGTCCGCTTCATAACAGAAGCCCGGACCCATAACGACGACAACATGAGCTCCCCCGATCACCTTCAAGAGCTGGTGGACCAGTTGAAGCGGATTTCTACAGCCACCAGCTCCACTTTCCAACGCACCACCAGCACCGAGCACTTCCGCCTCCACAGTTTCTTCTTCGGCCCTTCCTTCCAGTCCCATGGCCCGACCAGCGCCCTACTCAGGCGGAGCGGGGGAGTGCAATGGTTTTCTGTTACAATGTTCCCTCATATTCGAAATGCAACCTTCTCTATATCCCACAGATAAGTCGAAGATCGCCTACATCGTATCTCTACTCTCTGGACCTGCACTTAAATGGGCTGAGACGATCTGGAACCAAGCCGGGCCGGTCATGAATTCCATCACTACCTTCACGGAGTATTTCAAAGAGGTGTTTGGACGTTCTGATGGGGAAGTAGCCGCTGGAGAGCAGCTGTATCATCTAAAGCAAGGTACTCTATCTACACAGGAATATGCTCTCCGGTTTCGCACTCTAGCAGCTGCAAGTGGATGGAATGAGAGATCGTTGTTGACCACGTACCGGCTCGGCTTGGAACCCACTCTCCGAATCCAACTGGCCACATTAGATGATACAATGGGTCTGGAGAGATTCATCCAACATTCTCTCCGATGTTCCGATCGTCTCCGTTCCTATCAACAGGACACCATCACCCCCTCGTCTGCACTCCTCCAATCGCCTGAGTCAACAGCCTCTCCAGAACCAGAACCCATGATAATAGAGTCTGGAAGACTGACATCAGCGGAACGACAGAGGAGGCTGACCCGGGGTCTGTGTCTATACTGCGGTGTCAGTGGACACACCCGTATGGAGTGTCCCCTTCGTCCCATTCGGACTTCAGTGAGTGTATTCAGTACGAATATTGAACAATGTAAACCACTTACTACCACCGTACAAATAACTACTGCCTCTATTTCTCTCCTTGTCACAGCCCTCATCGACTCCGGGTCAGCAGGGAACTTCATCTCCCAATCCCTCTGTCGTCAACTCCACCTCCGTACTGAGGCGTCCTCGCATATATACCAGATACAACCGATAACCCAGTGCACTCGATCTTCGACCCGTATCCATCGACAATGCGAAGACATCCTTCTTCAAGTGGGGTTGTTACATCAAGAGAGGATTCAATTTCTGGTTCTGGAGGGTGCAAATATGGACATCATTCTAGGGCGCCCGTGGCTGGTGAAGCACGATCCCATCATCTCTTGGGGCACAGGAGAGATAAAGAAATGGGGATCTGGATGTACACCTGCCTGTTTTCCAAATCTCCCTCTTCAAGGTCGGAACCCCATTTCTTTGTTTGCAACATCGGTCGAGAGCCCTCCTGAGAAGCAGTCTATCCACATTCCTAAGGAGTACAGCTCCTTTCATGATGTCTTCTGCCCCAAGAGAGCTTCCCAGCTACCGCCGCATCGGCCATGGGACTGCGCGATCGACCTAGTTCCAGATGCCCAGTTGCCAAGAGGTAGGATCTACCCGCTCTCGCTTCCAGAGAATCAGGCAATGGAAGATTACATAAGGGAGGCTCTGAGTCAGGGGTACATACGTCACTCAAAATCACCAGCCGCCTCAAGCTTCTTCTTTGTGGCCAAGAAGGACGGAGGGCTGCGTCCATGCATCGACTACAGGGTCCTAAATAACGGTACAGTAAAATACCGATATCCCCTTCCTCTGGTACCAGCCGCTTTGGAACAGCTCCGAGAAGCTAAAGTCTTCACTAAATTGGACCTCCGCAGCGCGTATAATCTGATAAGAATACGTGAGGGGGACCAATGGAAGACAGCATTCGTGACCCCTACTGGCCACTATGAATATGAGGTCATGCCTTACGGTCTGGTCAACGCCCCCCTCCGTATTCCAAAACTTCATTCATGAAGTCCTCCGGGAGTTTCTTCACCACTGTGTAATAGTGTACATAGATGACATCCTCATTTACTCCCGGAGTGAGGCCGAACATCGCCAACACGTTGCGGAGGTCCTACACACATTGAGAGAACATCACCTCTACCTCAAAGCGGAGAAATGCTCATTCCACCAGAAGTCGATTCATTTCTTGGGATACATCATTGACCAAACCGGTATACGTATGGATGGGAAGAAAATTGAGGCTGTTCTATCCTGGTCAGAACCCACTTCCATTAAGGAGCTCCAGAGGTTTCTTGGGTTTGCTAACTTTTATAGACGGTTTATCAAGGACTACAGCAGGATTACATCACCTCTCACTAATCTCCTCAAGGGTAAACCCAAAGGACTGGAGTGGACCAAAGAAGCAGCCGCAGCCTTCCGCCTTCTTAAGAAGGAGTTCACAAGGGCCCCACTCCTGACTCATCCTGACCCAAATCTTCCTTTCGTGGTGGAAGTGGACGCATCCACCACCGGCGTCGGGGCAGTATTATCTCAACATCATGATACACCGCCCCGACTGCATCCCTGTGCCTATTTCTCTCGGAAGTTGAGCCCGGCGGAGCAGAATTACAGCATAGGAGACAGGGAGCTTCTAGCAATCAAGCTAGCCTTGGAGGAGTGGCGTCACTGGTTGGAGGGAGCCAAACATCCGTTCCAGGTGATCACAGATCACAAAAACCTCCAATACATCAAAGAGGCCAAGAGACTATGTCCACGTCAAGCCAGATGGTCACTTTTCTTCTCACGTTTTGATTTCTCCATTTCCTATCGTCCAGGACCCAAGAATCTAAGAGCAGACGCTCTCTCTCGTTTACACGAGCATCACGATCATGAAGAACTCCCAACGAAGATTCTTCCCGAACACATCTCCATTTGTCCGATCACCTGGAACGCTCCTCCAGTCGTTGCCACTCCGGAAGCCCCTGCTCCGCCGGGATGCCCTCCTCATCGGCAGTTCATACCACCTGAACACCGGGTAGATCTGATCCACTCCTTACATACCTCGCTAGGCACTGGACATCCAGGGATCAACAATACTCTCTCGCTAGTATCCCAACGATTCTGGTGGCCAAACATGGCAAGGGATGTGAGGCAATATGTTCAGGGCTGTAAGGACTGTGCCCAATCCAAGAGCCCACGTCATCTACCCGCTGGAAAGCTCCATCCCTTGCCGATTCCGAACCGTCCCTGGTCACACCTAGGAGTGGACTTTATCACTGACCTCCCTTCGTCAGAAGGTAATACCTGTATTCTAGTCATAGTAGATAGATTCTCAAAGTTTGTCAAACTAATCCCTCTGAAAGGTCTTCCCACAGCCTTTGAAACTGCCGACAATATCTTTAATCAAGTCTTCAGGTCATTTGGTATTCCAGAAGATATTGTGTCGGACAGAGGTCCACAGTTCATCTCACGTCTATGGAAAGCCTTCTTCAAGCTCCTAGGTGTGGCCGTCAGCCTCTCTTCTGGATATCATCCCCAAACCAACGGGCAGACAGAGAGGAAGATTCAGGAGGTGGGACGGTTCCTGAGGACCTTCTGCAGTGGTCACCAGAACTCCTGGAGCCAGTATTTGGGCTGGGCAGAATATGCCCAAAATTCACTGCGGCAACCCTCCACCGGACTCACGCCATTCCAGTGCGTCCTGGGCTTCCAACCACCGCTCTTTCCCTGGGATGGCGAACCATCTGATGTCCCCGCAGTGGATCACTGGTTCCGGGAGAGCGAGAGAGTCTGGGACGAGGCTCATCAACATCTGCAGAGGGCAGTCCGTCGAAGCAAGGTAACCGCCGATAGGAGAAGGTCTGAAGAACCCAGATACACACCCGGACAAAAGGTGTGGCTATCCACCCGGGACATACGCATGCGACTGCCCTCTCGCAAGTTAAGTCCCCGATTTGTTGGTCCCTTCACCATCGTGGAACAGGTTAACCCCGTCACCTACAAACTACAATTACCCTCTCACTACCGTATTCACCCTACATTCCACGTATCACTCCTGAAACCCTATCACGATCCTGTTCTTCCCTCCACAGAGCCTGACCACGAAGAGGAACCCCCTCCTCCACTGCTCCTAGAAGAAGGAGCCGTCTACGCAGTGAAGGAGATCTTGCGTTCCCGACGTCGTGGTGGCCAGTTGGAGTACCTGGTGGACTGGGAAGGGTACGGCCCCGAAGAAAGGACATGGGTTCCCAGAGCTGATATTCTCGATCCTAGTCTCATGGTGGAGTTTCATGAGAGCCACCCTGAGTTCCCAGCGCCTAGAGGCAGAGGGAGACCACCACGGCGTCGGAGGTGTCGGCCCTCAGGAGCGGGCCCTGGGGAGGGGGGTACTGTCATGGATTGGTCAGGCTCTCACGACCCCCACTCACGAAGATCACCATCACCTGACTTCTAATGAGCACACAGCTGCATCACATTCACGAGCACCAGATAAAAGCACAGCACTCCAGTCGCTCATTGTCCGGGCTCGTCTCGACGAAAGCGGACAACTGAGCGACCACTCAGCGTAGTCATCCTCAGCTAAAACAAACGCTTTACTTACCTGTTCTCTTTGTATTCCTCCTAGTCTTCCTGGTCCACCCGAATCGTCCTGTCTTCCAGTCCTTCCAAGTCTGTGTCATCCTCTGTCAGCTGTATCTGGTGTGTGCTGTCCATCCTCGTGTATTCCTGTTACCCAGCCACGGAGGAAAAGACCCCAACATCATTCCTGATCCTCCTGGCTATCCTTCATGTGCTCCTTGTTGTCATTTAATAAACACCCTAACGTTTCCTTACCTCTGTCTCCTGTCCGCTTCATAACAATGTGCATATCGCACTTCCGGCCGGCCGCATATCCGATCTAGACTTTACCGCTTGCATGCTCAAGCGGTGTGGCCTGCTCACGCCTTCCAGACTCACACAGTTTAATGAATGCTGCGAGTGCACCGAGAGTCATGTGACAAGTACTGACCGATCAGCTTCAGCTTAGATGAAATATACACATTTCGGTGGACTAAATATCAATCACAGAACACCCAAACACTGCAGTTCTTTGTAATTTTCTCCAGAAATAAAAAACTTGTATCAGAGCTGCAGCAATGGTTTGCCAGCTTGTCATACTTTGATATGGTGATAAAAATTTGGTTCATAGCACAGCTGCACTTAGGGTGAGTCCGTATCCACTTTTTTTTATTTTAAGGATGTGGTGGGTGCACCAAGCGCATGGATTAAAATAGTTGTCCACCTATTCCCTTTAAGAGCAAGTTGTGAACTTTGTAAGCAAAAAAACTGAACGCTTCCCTAGAGAGGAAACCGATCTGCTTGTGCGTGAGCCAAATTCACCAAATCTCTCTGAGGAAGAAGAAGGCATGGGAGGGGAGATAGTGTGTAGGTTTATGTATACCAGGGGTGCTCAATCCTATTCCTGGAGATCTACCTTCCTGGCGATTTCAGCTCCAACCCTGATCAAACACACCTGAACTGATTAATTAGGACCTGAACAGCACTTGACAATTACAGGCAATTGTGTTTGATCATTGTTAGAGCTGAAACCTGCAGGAAGATAGATCTCCAGGAACAGGGTTGGTCTCCCCTGATGTATACAATAATAACCTTTTACATTTTAATCCTTTAGATTTTCATATTTAAATTTAAAAAAAAAAATTTTGTGCTGCTGTGTATCTCTGCCTGTGTAATAAGCATTGTATATGTGTGTCTTCGTCCCGCCTGTAACTTACATGCTCTTTAAATGACTACAACAAAAACCCACACCATTGACTTTAGATCAGTTTTTAGTCGGCCAGTGGCGCTGTCTGTTTCAGTTGCTTCAAAGTAGCAACATGACAACAATGCACCCTAAATCCCTGCTCACGCTGTGAGATTTCAGCCACAATTTTGTCATCTGAGACAAATTTGGGAAATCCTAAAAGATTCCTGAAATCCTGGTTTGGTCAATGGTTTGACATGTTCACTGACAGCCGTTTGTGCCCATTGCGATCAGATTTTCCCTCCGATTACGTTCTGGCAGTGTCAGAAGATTTCAGACACTTTCCTGCAGTGTGACAGCTGCGATGAGCGTCAATCCAAGAACCAATAGGAGCTCCGAATTTGATGATGTGAAAAAATTGCGCCAGATTGTTTACGTTTGCTGTGAGGAAGAACGCGGGATAGTAAAAATGTCACGGGTGGATGACGTCAAACTTTTCTCTAAAAGTAAAACATTTAATCATTTATGTTTAGCAAAAGCTGAATTATAAAAAATAAACATGCTTTCGATAAGATACTAGAAATAATTGCTGTTTTTAAAGAGTTTTATTCCTTAACTTTTTGAAATGTCAACTATACATGCAATATAATTACCCAAATTGCTTTTAATGCATATAATAATCTTTACAATAACTGCAACTAATGTTATCACAATGCTGGAATTTCCAATTTGAGATGATACCTTAAAAATCTTAATATTATTAATTATTATTAAATGCACCAAGACCAATATGGACATTAGTATTTTTAATAACAAATTTTTGAATAGCAGATCTTTGCATATTAGCCTACTTGTTAGTGGTAGATAGCTAATTACAATTTATAACCTATCAAAAACATTTTTCAGCGATTATTTTACATATAAAACATATAACATGTTATAATCGATGCACATATGACCATATCGCTCTATGTGTGTGCGCTGGTCTGCTCGCTGTAACATCTTAAATTCTCAATATTTATTCATTATTGAATCCTGAATTGTCAGTATTGCATTGCACTGTTAAGCACGACAGTAAACAGTAACAGTTTTAAGATTATATATATATATATATATATATATATATATATATATATATATATTTGAAGTTTTTCCCTTGTCAGCTAAAATGTCCAATAACTGAGGGAGATCACAAATAATAATTTGAGAGATTTAAAGGGAAAAATCAGCAATTGACAGCACTATACACAGCTGTATTATTTAATTAATCGAATCAGTAATATTGATATTAGTTCAGTTACTAACATCTCGATATTGTTTATATATCGATATTGTTTATATATCGATATTGTTTATATATCTCAATATTGTCAATATTGTTTATGTGCGTCAGAGAAAAGAGTGCACAAGAGAACAAAGCGAAAGCAAGATTATATGTGGATATGTATCGAAATATTGATATTTTTGACACAAAGTGCTGTGCACACGTGTTTGAATTGTGTATGTTGCACTTTGCACGAATTTCACTACTGAAACTGCCTGTGATTTGTCCGTTTCTGTGCGTCGTTCACAGATAGTGAACTTAATATTAGCTTTTTCTGTGATAAAAATGTTTAAGCGGGACGAATACATCACCCGATTATCTTAGTGTTGCTGACCTTTTTGCGTTCTTTAAGACTTTCTATTGTATGAATTACGACTGCAAGAAATGATATAAAAGGGAAGTGCGTTTGGTAATGCACACTGAGACGCGTGATGTGCACAGAAATCTGCGCTCTATGGCAAATTAGGTTCTCTTTCATCTAATCCAGCTTGAGTGGTTCAAAATTATTGAAACAGAACACGTTAATCAAGATTGTAAGTGAGCCTGGCTTGCCAAAACATGTTTTAAAGCCCACAGTCACATCATAGATTTGCTGCTTTCTCAGTTATGAACGCATCACAAAAAAATGGTTGTGATCTGATGTGGGGCCAGAGTGGGCCAAGCTCCTGATTGGGTGGGCCAAGACATCAAATGTTGTCAAGCATTTGCTATGCAATTGCTAAGGTGTTCAGATTGTTTTGAATGCTGTTGCAATTTCCTAAACAAGTAAAAACCTGTTTTGCTTTATTTTAAGGTGTTGCAGAATGTCACCACGCTGTTTCTATGCAGTTGCTGGTTGTTAGCATGTTGCTATGTGGTTTTTGTAAACTAATATGTAACATTGTAGTATGTAGATGCGGATCAAGCCACCTGTTTAATAAACTTGAAAGTGTTTTAAAGCTTCTTTTTATTTAACATGAGGCGCCAACTTTAAGTATAGTGTAGTTTAATACTGAGAATACGCGGTTCGTTCGAATTACTACCCGTAAACATCTCATTAAACCAAATCTGGTTATAGCACAACTCAACAGACACTAAGTCAGAATAATTAGCCCCCCTGTATATATATTTTTTTACCCAATAACTGTTTAACAGAGAGAAGATTTATTTGCTCTACACATTTCTAATCATAATATTTAAACATAAAACTGCTTTTATTCTAGCTGAAATAAAGCAAATAAGACTTTCTCCAGAAGAAAAAATATTATCAGACATACTGTGAAAAATTCCTTGCCCTGTTAAACATCATTTGGGAAATATTTAAAAAAGAAAACAAAATTCACAGGAGGCAGAAAACCTCTCTCCTGTTTCCAGCGATGGAATCATTAGCTGTGTAATTTGGTTGAAAAGATTTGATCTGTATTCATAAGGCTGCCCACACACTAATTCTACGTCTGCATTGGCATTAGTGGCGCTACGTTCTGGCCAGATTTAACGAGCATGTGGCCGGCTGGTTGAATGCAGGCGGTCAGCTGGTCATGTTTTTTAGTCATCTGTATGTGTCCGCAATCATGAGCTCAACATGGCTTTTCATGAGAGACCACCTGCAGGTGATGTAACCTGCTGAAACTCGACACCGCTGCTTAAAAAATGGCCTTCATCAGAAATAGGAGGCTTTTTTTGCCTCCTCTGAGATGTCCCGCACCTGAAGGGTTGTGTCTAGACCTGTTAGATGGTCTGGCTGGAGGGTTTCATGTGGCCACTAACTGGGTTTGAACAAATCCCAGATCATAGAGTAAGAAAGCCATTTTTTTTTCACTCCCCCTTGGTTTAGTTTTAGGTTTTGAGGTTAGGTTAACGTCATCATTTATTAATCTCCGTGTTCCAGATCTGTGTGGCTTTCATTTTACATGTACTTTATCTAATTTTTTAGGGTTAAATAATAAGATTTATACACTATTCCTACTCTATGGGCTTTATTTTAATGATCTAGGCGCTTAAGGGTGTTTGAATCCTCTTTTGCTATTTTAAGGACGGAAAAATATGCTCTGCGCCGTGTCACACGGTCTAACAGGGTTGTGCTTTTTCTCTTAATGAGTCATGGGTGTGTTTTGATCATAACCTGCATTAAACCAATCAGAGTCCCATCTCACATTCCCTTTAAGAGTCAGTTGCGTCAAGCCATGGCGCATTTGATATTTACATGGTGGACTTTGTAAGTGGAAAAACTGAATGCTTCACTAGTGAGAAAACAGTTAAACAGAGCATCTGCAGTGTGAGGATAAAGAATGAGCTTCCTCCATTCGGCCTCTTTACTTTCTCTTTACTTTACTTTTACTCTTTACTTTACTCTTTTACTTTCGTGGATAAGGAAACTGTGCTGTACGCACTCCACTGAAGACATCCAATAGCCCAGTGTTTCCCAACCCTGTTCCTGAAGGCACACCAACAGTACACATTTTCAACCTCTCCCTAATCAAACACACCTGCATCAACTTATCATAACATCAGAAGAGACTCCAACACCTGAAGTTAATGGGTCAGAAAAGGGAGACATCCAAAATATGTACTGTTGGTGTGCCTCCAGGAACAGGGTTGGGAAACACTGCAATAGCCTACATATTTAATTTTGTTAGTTAATCGCACAGATTTGTTTCAAAGCTGTTTCTAAATTCAATTCTAATTTCCAGCAAATGAATAAATGAATAATAATAAGAAGTGTGGTCAAAAAACTGAGTTATATCCAAACACACGTCCTATTCTTATGCCCCATATGGGGACGCATACATCTCCAAAACCCGACAGGTGGACAAATTTAAGCTTCTCTTTATTAAAACAAATATAAATATGCATATAATAAATAATACTGCTAATAATAATAATAACATTATACAAATGCAGATTATCATGAATAAACTGAAAAAGATGAGTCATGGAGGTAATGTTTTTTTATATTTATGTAGAAAATAATAATCTTTGTAACATTTTAATCCTGTAATTGTTTTCGTACGTACAGATATTTGTGTATTGATGTATGTCCTGTGTGTATTAATCAATGTGTATGTGTTTGGACTCGCATAGGCGCATAACTAACGCACTCTGCACTGGACTTTTAGACCTGCTTTCAGTTGGTCAATAGAGCAGTCTATTTCAGTCCTTCAAAATAGCAACGCTCCAACAATGCACCTTAACACACCTCCTTTATAGACCAGCACACCTATGAGTCCACAAAGTGGCACAAATGGATTTGCTATTCATACAACGTGGTGCAAAACGGGAAAATTACTGTTGTGCTGGTCTGAAAATAGCAACAAATTGCACCATACACGTCTTGCACCTTATTGAGCTGGGTGTATAATAGAGGTGTGATTTTACAATTTTATTCAAGAACTTAAATAACACTGCTCTGACGGTGGAATGCAGTGTATCACTGTGTTATTGCAGAAGTTATTATTATAGAAAGGCAGCTTTAAAATTGTAATGTTTGTAATTATTTATTTGTGTGTATTTTCCATGGTGCTTTTTTGTTCTTTTTGAAGATGGACTCCTTTATGTTTATGAAGATGCTTTTTTGTTTATGGAAAATACAGCCTTGGACATAGATGAGGGTGAGTAAGGAATCAAATTCTTGAATAAATACCTTGCAAAATTTGTAAATTAATAATAATAATAATAATAGTAAAATAATAATATTACAAAAATAGGTCTAAAATATTATTTGAAAAATGTTTTCTGAGCTAACATATTTAATCAATTCTGTCATAAAATCTTAAAGAATCTAAATGTTTATGCAGCAGATGATGGTTTTTCGCTCAATGTATTTTTTTGTTGTTTTGTTTTTTAGTTTATTTAAAATTCAAGGTTAATTAGAACAGCTGGACATTCCAATTGCGTCTTAGGGAGAAATTCCCTGAAAAAACATCCCCCAAAAATTAAGTACTTCAAAAGACTATGGCTACATCTAAAAAAAAGTTCCGTACTATATAGTATATAAAGAAAAGAGCTGAGTAGTTTGTTTGAATACACAGTATTAAAAATAAAAATAAGCGAGAAGTACCCGGATGACCTATTACTTCCGGCGAGATACTGAATACTGAAGTGCGCATATAGACACTTTACTATCCTATGAATTTAAGAATGAAGTGATGCAACAGACACAAATAAGTTATGTGATAATGACAGCATGGCATATATTTATTCATTTTCCTTCAGCTTAGTCCATTATTTATCAATGGTCGCCACAGCGGAATGAACTGCCAACTATTCTGACATATATTTTACGCCGTGGATGCCCTTCCAGCCGAGGGAAGGACTGTGGGGGAAAAATACCCAAAGGACACCTACGCCAACACGGGGAGAACATGCAAACTCCACACACAAATGCCAACTGGTCCAGCCAAGACTCAAACCAGCGACCATCTTGCTATGAGGCGACAGTGCTAACCACTGAGCCACTGTGAATTTTTTTTTTCTTTTTTAAGTATTTCCCAAATGATGTTTAACAGAGCAAGGAATTTTCCTCAGTGATTCCTATAATATTTTTTTTTCTGGAGAAAGTCTTATTTGTTTTTATTTCAGCTAAAATGAAAGATTTTTTAAATTATTATTTTAAGGTCAAAATTATCAGCCCCCTTAAGCAGTATTTGTTTTTGATTGTCTACAGAACAAACCATCATTATACTATGTCTTTCCCAATAACCTTAACTTGCCTAATTATCCCATTTAAGCCGTTACATGTCACTTTAAGCTGAGTACTAGTGTCTTGAAAAATATCTAGTAAAATATTATGTACTGTCATCATGGCAAATATATAATAAATCAGTTATTAGAAATGAGTTATTAAAACTATTATGATTAGAAATGTGTTGAAAAAATCTTCTTTCCGTTAAACAGAAATGGGGGAAAAAATAATTCAGGAGGGCTAATAATTCTGACTTTAACCATATTTCTCTCGCTCTGCCTTCCAGACCTTCCCCAAGGCAGACTGACCCCACCTCTCCTGACGCACAAACACCCAAACCATAGTATGCGTCCGCACCCCTCCTCCCCTGGCACTCGCACATAACACAGAGTCCCGAAGCGAAGAGATTTTTTCCTGCCGCCCCTCCACCTTCAGCCTTCTCAGACAGGAAACCTCAGTTTCCAGCCGCCTCCACAGGGCCCCTCCGTCCCGGCGCTTTCCTTTCTCCATCTCCCACTCCTGCTGCTTTCCCATCATCTCTCGCCCTCCCTCAAAGTGATTCTTTCACTCTGTACAGTTCACGGGGTGCACAAGCCGATGGCCCCCTATTTTTTTTTTTGTTCCCCATCTCGCTGCTTTCAGCAAACACACCAATCGATCTGATCTCCTCCTGCTAATGTAGTCTGAAATCTGTTGTGGACCCGTCTTCCTCTTTAAAAAAAAAACATAGACGAAGTTATGTAATTACCCAAAACTTAGAGGGAGGGAGAAAGCGAGAATGGGTAAAGGAAGGAGAGAGTGCCGGAATAATCGTAGAAGGGGATTTGCATGGATGGCTGCCAAATGTACAGAAAGTGCTCCAATTTCTGAAAAAGTGTGAGAGAGCGGAGGAAAATAGGAAAAAGATGCCAAAAAGTGAGCTGCCGTGCTGTCTGTGTGCTACATATGCAGTTGCCTTCTAATGGTGTGTTCACACCAGATGCGGATGAAACCTTAAGCACGAGTGATTCACATGCTAAAGGTTATTGCACACTGAATCCAAACATTTTGTCTGTAATTTTTGCACGTTAAAAAATTAAATTGACCTGCATCATGCATCCTGACTAGAGTGCAGTAATAATAATAATCTCCAGGTTGGAGGAAAGACCTTTCCCCAGGTGAGGGAGGAAACATTGAGAAGGATACCGATTGACAGGTGGATTGGTGCAGCAGTAATGCAGTCGATGAATGGTCTGTTGTGGTAGAGATGCAGCTGAGCCGAAAAGCAAAGCTCTCGATTTACCGTTCAATCTACATTCCTACTCTCACCTATGGTCATGAGCTTTTGGTCATGACCGAAAGGACAAGATCTCAAGCGCCCGAAATGAGTTTCCTTCGCAGGGTGGCAGGGCGCACCCTTCTAGATAGGGTTAGGAGCTCTGTCACCCGGGAGGACTTCGGAGTAGAGCCGCTGCTCCTCCACATCAAGAGAAGTCAGCTGAGGTGGCTCTGGCCTCTGTTTTTGGATGCCTCTTGGACGCCTACCTATGGAGGTGTTCCAGGCACGTACCACCAGGAGGAGGCCTCGGGGAAGACCCAGGACACACTGGAGTGAGTATGTCTCTCGGCTGGCCTAGGAACGCCTTAGGATCTTCCCGGAGGAGCTGGAGGAAGTGTCTGAGGAGAGGGAAGTCTGGGGTTCTCACCTAGGACAATTATGCAATTATGATATGGGGATGGTTAGGGGGCCATAAAGGACAGTGGCCAGTGGGCAAATTTGGCCAGGATGCCGGGGTTAAGCCCCTACTCTTTTTCGAAAGACATCCTGGGAATTTAACCGACCACAGAGAGTCTAGACCTCGGTTTAACCTCTCATCCAAAAGACGGTGCTCAATGAGCAGTATAGAGTCCCCATCAATATAGAGGGAAGCACCTCCAGTATACCCCCAGTATATCCCCATCACTATAGAGTCCCCACTATGTGAGAGTTGCAGAGAGCTAGCATGCTGGCTCTGATAATAATTGATAAGGAAAATAGTAAAGTGTCTCTCATGCTAAGTACTACAAATACACTACATAGACCTTCTAACGGTCTTTTACTAAAGGCTGCGAGCGTATTGCATGCTGCTTATGCACCCTGTGCGCCTCGCATTTTAACCGACTGCTGCGCCTCGTGTTTTTGCCATTATGCACTGTACGCTCACAGTTACTCTGAGCGGAAAAATCACGTTACGTCAGTCACGTCTTTTTCATTCTCCAATCAAATGAAAGCAGAGGCGGGTTTCCGTTGAGGTGACAACAGTGTTTGTGTTATCTACAGAGACTTTTGAAGAAAGACACTTGTGGTTGCTGTTTTGAGTTATCCGGTGCTGTATGACTCCCAAATCTTTTATATCACAACATTATTACATTTTACAATTATATTAATATCAACACTTGTGCACAACATGCAGATGATTCAGTCGTTGTCTAGCGACATAAACATTTTTTCTTGCCAACAAAAACGGCAGTGTGGTGTGCCTCACATTTATTTTTAAACATTTATATTTGGCCTTTACTAGATAGGACAGTATTTAGACAGGAAGTGAAGTTGGAGAGAGAGATGGTGTAGGGTAGGGAAATGTCCTTGAGCTGGGATTCAAACTCGGGACACCCTGACGTGCTACTGCACCATATGTCAACGCACTAACCACTAGGCTATTGCACCGACGTGGCTCACATTTTTAGTCCAGAAAAGCACATTTGGTGTGATCGGACCCTAAGGATGCATTCAAATTTAAGCTAAATATCTTAAATAAATGAGTAAGAATAAAATAAGCAACTCCAAATTGTGCTTCCCTTTAGTGTACGCAAAAAACTTGATTTAAAACTAATTTCAGCAGAGATTACTGTTAGCATAATCTTTGATATGTGCGGTCTACACCATATATAGATGGCTCACTTCTAAGGAAACATCTCGACTGAAGCGAAATATCTGATATAAATGACTATAAACAGTGTCTGTCCTGTTAAATGTTCAAAAGCCCCAGTTCGGTAGAGTTTATTGTTAGCATAATAATTTATAGGTAGGTAAGGTAATTAGGCAAGCCATTGTTTAATGATGGTTTGTTCTGTAGACAATCGAAAAAATATAGCTTAAGGGGGCTAATAATATTGACCTTAAAATGTTTAAAAATGTAAAACTGCTTTTATTCTAGCCTAAATAAAACAAATAAGACTTTCTCCAGAAGAAAAAATATTATAGGAAATACTGTGAAAAATTCCTTGCTCTGTTCTACCTCATTTGGGAAATATTTAAAAAACAAATTCACAGGAGGGCGAATAATTCAGATTTAAACTGCATGATGGCGTCTTAAGTAGAGTGCACATTAGGTTTTGGAACGCAGCTCAGGGGAGTGGGAGGGAGGGAGGCAGTCGAGGTGAAAAACTGCAATAGGAAGCTTCTTGCCAGCCTACTGATGGCTCTCGGCCAGAAATCTCAGACACGGAGGAATTCCTCAAGGAGGGCTAGAAAGAGGGAGGGAAAACTGACAGAGCCAAGTGTAGGAAGAGAGCACGACCTGGGAAAGACCCAAAAAGACCAACAAAAAGAAGCAATTAAGCAATGCTTACGCCAACCAACCAAACAATCTTCTAAATGCCACCAGGTTGTTGTTGTAATGTTGGTGGATCATAAAAGAGAAGATAAGGATTCGTAAGGAAAACTGATTAGACCTAATTATAAACTGAAGTCTTTTGGCAAATTGTTTTCTCAGCTTTAGTGTCTATGAGCAATCCTAAAATTTTGATGAAACATAGGTGGATCTTCCTTCTTCTGACATGCATGCAAGTGTAATAGATTTTTGAAAGCATATAGAGTGACTATTAGATTTGTTGTGACTCCTACACTACCTGACTAAAGTCTTGTCATTGATACTAGTTGTAAGAGCAACAAATAATAAATTGGAAAAGTTGCAGAAGGCAAATTTTTCCAATGAATCATCTGTTGAACAGCACCCCAATCATCACAAATACTGCAGAAGACCTATTGAAACCCACATAGACTCAAGATTTACAGAGAAATCAGTCAAGTTTGGTGAAGGAAAAATCATGGTTTGGGGTTACATTCAGTATGGGGGCGTGCGAGAGATTTGCAGAGTGGATGGAAACATCAACAGCCTGAGGTGTCAAGACATTTGTGCTGCCCATTACATTACAAACCAAAGGAGAGGGCAAACTCTTCAGCAGCATAGCGCTCCTTCTCATACTTCAGCCTTCACATCAAAGTTCCTGAAAGCAAAGAAGGTCAATGTGCTATACGATTGGCCAGCCCAGTCACTAGACATGAACATTATTAAGTATGTCTGGGATAAGATGGTGGAGGTATTGAAGATGAATCCAAAGAATCTTGATGAACTCTGGGAGTCCTGCAGGAATGCTTTCTTTTTCATTCCAGATGACTTTATTAATAAGTGATTTGAGTCATTGCAGAGATGTATGGATGCAGTCCTCCAAGCTCATGGGAGTCAGACACAATATTAATACTTTTTCCACTGCAGCATGACTTTATATTCTATGCTGGACATTATTTCTGTTAAGTGAGAAGACTTTTGTCTGAACAAAGTCAGATATTACTGTTCTAATTAAATAAGTAAAAATCAAGGCATGATCATATTTTACTTTGGTAAAATAAACGTAATCTAGAGGACTTTGCCTTTCATTTAAGCCACTTCTGATACCAAATGATCAACTAGAAGTCAAGTTAGTATTTGTTGTTCCTAAAACTTGGATAGGCGACAAGACTTTTGTCAAGTAGCATATGTAGGTTGGATGAGAAAAGTTAAATGTAAACTTATGCAAGTATGAACTATTCACAATAAGTTTTATAACATGAACTTACAAAAATGGCAAATTCCCATTTTATGCCGACTTTAAAATCATGATGGAATGCTTTTGCAATGCATTTTATAACCATGAATAATCTGACAAATTTCCAGGTCAGCAGGTTATGTAAAGTACCTTGCAAAGTGATGAACAGAGCTTTATTTTATTTTATTTTATTTTATTTTATTTTATTTTATTTTATTTTATTATTACTTTTTTTATTTTTATATTGGTTGGATTTTGATAAAAGGGTGTGGTATACCAAAAATAAGTGGTTAACTAATAGTTTAATGGAAGAACCAGGGCTTAATTTGTGCCGGAACATGCTGGATCCGCATCTGGCACTTCATTTTACTGATCCCCCTCCTCAACCGCCCTCCTCCCCATCTGCTGTTCACTTTCACTTTCTTCCTCGACTCCCCAACCCTCTTTTACCTTGCATTACCGGATCCGTTACCCCGATGTGTTCTGGAACCTCACAATTCACAAATTAAGCACTGGGAAGAACCATCGTGAAATGCGGTTTACAATCCAATTTACTTTCACTATCTGAAATATTGCCTTATCCGCAGGACATGTAAATGAGACGAACTGTAGGTCGGAGCTTTATTTTTACTTTACAACAGGTGTGTGCAAAGTCGGTTCTGGGGGTTGGTGTAGTTCCAACCCCAATCAAACACACCTGGGCTAGCTAATCAAGCTCTTACTAGGCTTTCTAGAAACACATGTGTAACTGTTGAGGCAAGTAGAAGCTAATATCTGCAGGACACCGGCCCTCCAGGACCGAGTTTGAACACCCCTGCTCTATATGAATCAACTGAATTGTGGGTGTGGCGTCAGGTGGTTCCCCAAATTCAACTATTTATGCTTAGCTAAGCTAAAAGTGTTCCCGCCAGACCTGGAGATTTGCTCAATGGATTCAAAAATGGTAAAACTCAGCTGCTTAAATCTAGAAGATGTGTAAAATGAGCCTATATTGCAAAAAAAGTGGAGTGTTCCTTTAAGAAATGCATAGAAAATTAAATCCAGCTGAAAACGCAGGGCAATATCAAAATTATTAGCTCAACAGTGTCAGAAAGTGGATCTCCTGTAAACATTTTAATCTGTAAATATAATAAGGCAAGTCTTAATGTGTTGTACAGGTTTGAATCTGTGTTTTTTGAGAATGAATGTAAGGCGGTGTGTTAGGGGAACATCTGGTGTTTTTCCATATTGTGCGAGGGCATGGAGCATTCAGGAAACAGGAGGAATTGTGGGACGGCGTGGGGTTCAGATCTTTGGCTTTGGCAAAAGGAGTGCAAACGCCTTCCAAGCAGCAGGGAGTTTTTATATTAGATTCTCATAGCTGACTTCTGACGTGTAGCCGTAGCTCAGCTAGTCTCTGATACTCTGTTACTGTTAAATAATATGTATTCATAATGACAGAAAGGTCATTTTAGTCTTTAGAATTTCAGATTTTTTAGAGATTTTTTTACTTTTTTACTGAATATTTTGCGATGAAATTTAGCTGATTTCAGTAGACCTAAATGTTAGCATGTTGCTAAGCTAATCATCTAGTACTCTAAAAGAAAACAAACAATACCAGCATTATCCAGATCTTTATCCAAAATGGTTTTCTGGTAGCCCAGTCTGACAAGTCTGATGTTCATCTTGTTTAACTGGTCAACCAGCAGTTTAAAAGTAACTTAGATACTAAAGTATCTGACCTGTGAAAACTAGCATAGCAGCTAGATAATACCTTTAAAAACACTTTATAAAAGCCGGCGTATGTGTTGCTACATATGATTCGATTTGCGCTTATTAGTTCTCGGAGTATAGCGGCTTTTGCTGTCAAAGGCAGGTGGTGTTTAGCAGCTTTTGCAAACAAACTGTTATTTCTGAATGCGCTGACCCTGGGATTTAGATAATTTAAAGCAAATCTTTTTGTTGATGGTGTAGTACGTGCCTTAAGCATTCACTCAATGCCATTATCTAATTTTTGACAAAAGTGGCGTTTAGCGGCTTTTGCATCTGAACTCTATATATATATATATATATATATACTATATATATATATATATATATATATATATATATATATATATATATATATATATATATATGTATATATATATATATATATATATATATATATATATATATATATATATATACTTATATATATATATATATATATATACTTATATATATATAAAGCAAAAAATTTTCTTTAAGAGAAAGCCCTGTTTTGTTTTGGCTGGAAAAAATCTCTCAGCACTTTGGAAAAAATATTAATTTAACAGCAGGGCTAATAATGCTGTCATACACACACACACACACGCGCGCACACACATATATATATATATATATATATATATATATATATATATATATATATATATATATATATATATATATATATATATATATATATATATATATAAAATTTTACTTGGTCATTTATTATTATTATTATTATTATTATTATTATTATTATTATTATTTGACTCTTAAAATATGATAAGGACTTCAGTTTCAGCTAAAAATGTGACTTACTGAAGAAAGAGAGTAATCTTGGATGAAATCAACAGCAACTTTTCATTTCTGGGTGGACTATGTCTTTAAGTGCAGTAGTCAGGGAGGGAATTTCCCTTAAATTACATAACACATCACATTACTTTAATTCAAGTAGAGGAAGAAGAAAAAAAGCAATCAGGGAAGAAATGGGCCATTTCTAAGACAACACTTTCCTTAATGTTTTCTTAACATTTTTAGATCTTTTACATCTAATCACAATTCCACAATAGCTCTTTAAATATCTCCTTTTTCATTAAACACAGCACTGTTATATGGTTTGTTAGGTCTTGGCAAGAGAGATGAGATTTCAAAGCTGTGTAAATGCAGTATTAGCTCAGATACAAAGCTAATATCTGATAGCAAGACTGTCTGAGCTGAAATCACTGGATTCTGGGGTTGAAGCTAAGGTTATCATTAACAAAAACAGACCAAAATCAGTAAAGTTAAACAAACAATCCACTTTTTTTAAGAAAGGCTCATTTTATACGACTCCTAGAGTTAAACAGTTGACTTGAACCACTTTTGAGTCCATTCAGCCGAATTCATGTTCTGGTGGGGTCACTTTTAGCTTAGCTTAGCATAATGAATTGAATCGGATTAGACCATTAGCAATCACTTTGAAAACAGGATTTTTTTCCTAAATTTAAGGCTCGAATCTTCTGTGTAATTATTATTTTATCATTTATCATCACATAATTAATACACAATAGCTACAGAAGACTGGGGCTTTAAATATAGGAAGATTATCATATTTTTAAATTCAATGCTAATGGTCTAATCCGTTTCAATTTATTATACTAAGCTAAGCAAAAAGTGACCCCGACAGAACAAGAAATTGGCTGAATGGATTCAAAAATGGTTCAAGTCAACTCTTTAACTCTTGTAAAGAGACTTGTAAAGTTAGCCTTTTTCAAAGAAAGTGGAGTGTTTCCTTAGAAGGAAAAGGAGTGATTCAGCTGGCAGATACAAATGAATCTCTGTTTAGCATATGATAGCAATGCCTATGGGCTTTATAAGTTAAATATGTCGATAAATTTCCACAAACAACAGTGTTTTATGTCATTTAACACAATGTAGAGAGTGGCGCTCACATTTTGTGTTACAGTAATCTGTCCTGTATTCATTCACTATTGATATAGCTGTAAATATATGAATGATTTATAATTTACTAAACATAAAAATCAGTCATAAGTGTCAATTTTTGGAAATTTAGTTTTGTACATCATCTGAAATCTTAAAAAGCTTTTCCATGCATGTATGGTTTGTTAGGATATAACAATATTTAACTTTTTGAAATACTTGGAATCTGAGGGTTCAAAATAAATCAAAATATTGAGAAAATCACCTTTAAAGTGTCCAAATTATGTTCTTAACAATGTATATTACTAATCGGAAATTAAGTTTTGATATATTTACTGTAGTAAATTTACTAATTGTCTTCATTAACCATGATCTTTACATAATAGCCTCATGATTTTCAGTATAAAAGAAGAAAATCAAAAATTTTGACACATACAATGGATTTTGGTCAAGGGTCACATATATTGACTATATTGAAACTAAGTGAAACATTAATCTGTAAATAGGTATAAGTGATTTAGTGACTTAATGTAAGTTTTATAATTTTTATTATTTACTACTTTAGTGTTTAATAATGTTGAATTACCAATGATTTTATATCAACTACTTTTTCAAATAGTTTGAGCTGAAAACAATTTTGAAATATTTTAATTACACTAGGTAATTTCAAGCTATTTTGTTGTGTGCTTTTTTATATTCATAATTCTGAATATTTTAATTTTCAGTTTTAATTTTAATTGCTTTTAGACAAATTGTAGCACTTCGACTTAAAACTTACAATATTTTATTCTATTCTCAACATATTTTTCTATCTAATCAGTTTTTTTATCAAATATTTATACCTTAATTATTAACTTATGTGAGTATATAGGTCTGACTGGGGAGCACTTTTAGCTTAGCTTAGCATAGATCATTGAATTATAATAGACCATTAGCATCTGGTTTAAAAAATTATATTACGCAGCACCGGAAAATAGTCCGTTACTTGATTATTATGCCAGAATGAAAGTACAGTTCCTACATATCAACCTAGTAAGTAGCAACTTTTCATTTTCTTTTGGTCTTCATACATGATATAACTACAGAACAGTCAAGCATTAAATACAAAAATATGTAGAGTGAGATGCTAATGGTCTAATCCGATTCAATCATCTATGCTAAGCTATTAAATAATAAAATAATTTATTCTCTTCTTAATGTTTTTTTTGTATGTAATCTGTTTGTTATCTAATATGTATGTCTTAATTATTAACTTGGCTAAGTAAGTCTGGCAGGAGCACATTTAGCTTAGCTTAGCATAGAACATTGAATTGAAAATTTTAAATGTTTTATTTTATTCTCAAAGTTATTTTTCTATCATATTTATATCTTAATTATTAACTTATGTAAGAAAATGTCTGGTGGGAACACTTTTAGCTCATTGTATCATATTAGACCATTAGCGTCTTGCTCAAGAAATGATAATATCATTGCGCCTGCTGCAGCCATGGTACAGCAGCAAAGTTCATTGATTATTACACCAGAATGAGAGTATAGAGTCTAAACATATCCACCTAGATAGTAGCAACTTAGCATTTTCTACTGGTCTACGTACACGATGAGTCTAGCATAAAATATAAAAATTACCAAAACTTATTTTTCAAATTTTTGAGGAGATGCTAATGGTCTAATCCGATTCAATGATCTATGCTAAGCTAACCTAAAAGTGCTCTTGTCAGATCTGGAGATCAGCTAAATGTATTCAAAAATTGTAAAACTCAACTGTTTAAGTCCTGGAGAGCTGTAAAACTAGCCTTTTTTTAAAGAGTGTTCCTTTAAGATTTGCGATTCTATGATTCAGCCTGAACAGAAAATCGCCTTTTAAGAAACAGAGCTGAACTTGGCTCTGCAGTGTGCGAACGATCTCTATTTTCTCTCTCAGCTTATATAATAAACCAAAAACATCTATCAGAATGTAATGGGCTTTCTTTACGTCAAAGATTTTAAGCTTTGCGACTACAATCTCTCAGGCAATTTGTCTAAACCGGGCGCTGTTCGGCCCCTGACTTGTTATTTCTCTGGCGCTGTATGATTTGGGTCCGTTTCTGTCCTGCAGCCACAAACACTGATGCAATCGGCAGATCCTGCGTGCAATAACCCAGCTTCTCCTGCTGTCTGAAAACAATCAAACACACACACCGCAGGAAAGAACCAGACGCCGCAGAGACATCTCACATTAAGAGCTCATTGTTTGCTTGTGCTAATTTGTGCTCTTAGGACAGAACTGGCTGGTTTTCGGCGTTTAGCATGAGGGCGGCGTATTGTTCGATTTTCTTCAAAGGCTGAAAAGCTTGACTTGATCTGAAAACATCTCTTCTAAATAGACAGGAATGTAATCCCGGAGAAGTGAGGAAAACCACACCAGATCCACTCAAAAACACTTAGAAATGTCTATAAGCTTTAATTCAAAGGTGACGTATCATGGAAATTCAACATTTCTTGTGTGTTTAAAAAGATAGTTCTCTCAAAACGTAATATTCTGTCATCATTTATTCACCTTTCACTTATCATAAATATGTTTGCATTTCATTTTATATACACTCACCGGCCACTTTATTAGGTGCACCTGTCTAACCTCTCGTTAACGCAAATTTCTAATCAGCCAATCATAGAGCAGCAACTTTGAACGTGGCATGGTTGTTGGTGCCTGGTCTAAATATTTCATAAACTGCTGATTTACTGGGATTTTCATGCACAACCATCTCTAGGGTTTACTGAGATATTTTCTTGGCACACTTTGGGGCCCAATTGAACCAATTGAGCATGTCAATGCCGAGTATTCATGGAAAAACAAAAACTGAAACAGAAAAGTAAAGCTAAAATAGAAATATAAAACATATTTACATACATTTTAAAACGATAAAAAACAAAAAGAATAATATGGGTGCTTCATTGTACTGTGTTGACCCCTTATCAAGGAACTAAGCTGAAGGAAAATGAAAATATTAGAAAAATATTAATATACAATTTTAAATATTACTAAATACCACAATAATGCATAAACAATACTAAAACAGCAGCAGTTCTTATTATAATCAAACATTTAAAGTTCATATAAATGCAGTTATTTACTTAGAGTCATACAATTTACAATAATTCCCTACAATCTCCCTCTTCAAAGAAACAGCATATTTCGTTGAGACAGAAATGTACAGTTGAAGACAAAATTAGTCACAATTAGTCAATCAGAGCAAGGAAATTTTCACAGTATTTCCTATAATATTTTTTCTTCTAAAGAAAGTTTTATTTGTTTTATTTCGGCTAAAATAAAAGCAGGTCTAAATTTTTTAAACCATTTTAAGGTCAAAATTATGAGCCCCTTTAAGCTATATTTTTTCGATTGTCTACAGCAGTGTTTCCCAACCCTTTTCCTGGAGGCACACCAACAGTACATATTTTGGATGTCTCCCTTTTCTGACTAATTAACTTCAGGTTTTGGAGTTTTTTCTTATGTTCTAATTAGGTGATTCAGGTGTGTTTGATTAGGGAGACATTGAAAATGTGTACTGTTGGTGTGCCTTCAGGAACAGGGTTGGGAAACACTGGTCTACAGAACAAACCATAGTTATACAATGATTTTGCCTAATTACCCTAACTTGCCTAATTAACCTAGTTAAGTCTTTAAATGTCACTTTAAGCTGATTACTAATGTCTTAGTAAAATATTATGTACTGTCATCATGGCAAAGATAAAATAAATGAGTTATTAAAACTATTAGATTTAGAAAGGTGTTACGAAAATCTCTCCATTAAACAGAAATTGGGGAAAACAATACACAAGGGGGCTAATAATTCTGAGTTCAACACTATGTCAGTATGTTTGCAGAATCCATTGGGTCTGTTTGTGTTTGCACTGAACTTCTGGGTTGCGAAAGAGCTGCTCACCGGTGAACCCTAATGGAGCTCAGTGTAGATGGAGAGCGCGATTACGCAGAGTTTATGGTGCTGCTGTTTGTTCCTCAGACTCATGCTGGAGGGGAAAGAGCCATGCGAGGTCAGCGCAGGAATGCTGAAGGATTGGCACCTGGCTAAATCCTCCAGACACACACACATGCTCACTTTTTCCACTCTCTGAGGAGCCTCCACGTGGATCCTGTACCTACGAAAACATGGCATTCCTGTGCGTGCAGTCCAGCAGTTTTACACCGCCACCACCAAGCCTGTGCACACACGCATCTGGCAGATCAACAGGTCAGTGAGCGGATGAAAAATAAAAACAATGAACTTTAAAGCTTGTGTACACCAATTTTTTTTTGTATCAATTTTTCAAGTGAATGTGCAAAATCACTCCCTGACATTAGATGGCGCTTAAGCACTCACTCTAGGACTGACTGTACTTTGCGTTTGTTTCATATAGATAGCAAAACCAACAAACACTCGCTTTCAAGTGAAGTCGGTTCATTTAAAGTAGAGATTTCAAGCTTAACAGCGAGGAAAATAAGTATTGAACACGTCACCATTTTTCTCCGACAACGTATTTCTAAAGGTGCTGTTGACTTGAAATTTTCCCCGGATGTTGATAGCAACCAAAGAAATCCATATATATACAAAGAAAACAAAACGAATTAGCTTATAAATGAAGTTATGTGTAAGAAAATTAAATGACAGAGGGAAAAAGTATTGAACACATGAAGAAAGGGAGGTGTAGAAAGACATGGAAAGCCCAGACAGCAGCTGAAGTCTCTTAGAAGTTCTTCAGCAACCCTCTGCCCTTCACTTGGAAACACCTATACATTCTGATTCACACACACACTCATACACTACGGCCAAGTTAGTTGACCCAATTCACTTATACCGCTATAACTTTGGGCTGTAAGGGGAAACCAGAGCACCCAGAGGAAACCCACACCAACACGGGGGGAACATGCAAACTCCACACAGGAGTTGAACCCGCAACCTTCTTGATGTGAGGTGACAGTGCTAACCACTGAGCCACTGTTCTGCCCAAATGGTGCTTAATGAAACACAGAAATACCCACAGGTACATTGTAGCTAATAGCTTAGTGGTCAGTGCGCAGATATAAATAACGCAACTTTGATGCAAGAGACCCAATTTAGAGTCCCAACTCACAGACCTTTCCAATCCCAATCAATATCTAATGTCCTATCATAATCAGTGTGTGGAAACAGTACTGAAAAGTCATACTCAAGTAAAAGAACCATTACATACCCAAAAATTGAGTGCAAGTAGAGTAAAAGTATCTTTAAATTGTAAAAAGTAGCCCTTTTAAAAGTACTCATGGGTAGTAAGTATTACACTGTAAACAGTCGATGCGTTTCCATGCAAATTTTTTTGAAATTGTAACATTCTGTAGTGCATTTAGTTATTGTTTAAGGCCAATTGGTAATTTCAGTCATCATACAGAAGGAATCTGTCATCTTTCATCAATGACATGCAATCTAAACAGTTTCTGGGTCATTGCGTGTGACGATTTTGTGTCTTCTGTGTCTTGAGGTTGTTCTGTATGATGCGATTTTTTTCAACAAGCGATTTGATTGGATGAGAATCTCAGGACTGATTATTCTACTCAATCCAACCATAAACAAAAATAAATAAAGTAGTGACGGCAGTTTGAAGGACAATACTGGAGTGAAAGTACAGATACAGCACTAAAAATGTATTCAGGTCAAAGTAAAAGAACACATTTTTAAAACTACTTAGTAAAGTTCAATGCCTGAGAATTCCTACACAGTTACAGTAAGTTGAGTATTTGTAATTTGTTACTTCACACCACTAATCATCATTATAAAAGCAAAAAAATAATAAATGACAAAAAAATTAATAAGCCATTTTGCTCTTGCTGACTAGCGTTGGACAGTTAAACACTGCAGAAATACTTCAACATTGCTTGTTTTGTGTATTTTTGCAGATAAAATAAACATCACGTGGGTATGGATCAACACAATGGTGAGTAATCAGTAGGCCCACATGGAATCTGCGCGCGCATATAGAATTTTAAGGCAGAACTGCTTCAGAATGGCTCATTTTGTGTGTGTTTTAAACCGTGTGGGTCTGGATCAACACAATGGTGTGTAATCCATTATAAAATCTTTCATCTTTGAGAAATGTAACTTTATTTTTTTTTTACAGAAAATTCACAATCTTTTTAGCCTTTTGACTTAAGTACATATATAAGAAATGAATACTTGAATTGTAAAAGTTGTTCAAATTTTAAGTGTTGTGATTCAGTGGCCTGTTGCATATTTTCTGAGCCTTTTATGATTTAAAGCTACAAAAAAAGTTCAAAAAGCCATTTTAGGTGTTCAAAAACAGCAGAAACGCTTTTAAAATTGCTTATTTGGTTTTCTTTTGTAGATGAAATAAACATCACATGGATCTGGATCAACACAATGGTGTGTAATCCATTATAAAATCTTTCATCTTTGAGAAATGTAACTTTTTTTTTTTTTACAGAAAATTCACAATCTTTTTAGCCTTTTGACTTAAGTACATATATAAAAAATGAATACTTGAATTGTAAAAGTTGTTCAAATTTTAAGTGTTGTGATTCAGTGGCCTGTTGCATATTTTCTGAGCCTTTTATGATTTAAAGCTACAAAAAAACTCCAAAAAGCCATTTCAGATTGTTCAAAAACAGCAGAAACGCTTTAAAATTGCTTATTTTGAGTTCTTTTGAAAAACTGTGTGTGTCTGGATCAACACAATGGTGAGTAATTTATTATAAAATCTTTCATCTTTGAGCAAACAAACATTCTTTTACAGAAAATTCACATCCTATTTAGCTTTTTGACTTAAGTGCATATACAAAAAATGAAGTACTGTAAATATAAGACCATTTTAACAACATAGTCAACATGGTTAAATTTCAAAAGTAAGTCTTGTGATGAAGTCCTTATTTTCTGAGCATTTTATAATCTGAAGCTACAAACAAATTGTCCATTTTTTAATGTGAAAAGGACATTTTAGATTATCAAAAACAGCAGAAATGCTTCAAAATGGCTTATTTTGTTTTATTTTGTAGATGAAATAAACATCACATGGATCTAGAGCAACACAATGGTGAGTTATACATTATAAAATCTTTCATCTTTGAGCAAACGAACATTCTTTTACAGAAAATTGACAATCTTTTTAACCTTTTGACTTAAGTACATATATAAAAAATGAATACTTGAATTGTAAAAGTTGTTCAAGTATTAAGTGTTGTTATTCAGTGGCCTGTTGCATATTTTCTGAGCCTTTTATGATTTAAAGCTACAAAAAAAGTCCAAAAAGCCATTTTAGGTGTTCAAAAACAGCAGAAACGCTTTTAAAATTGCTTATTTTTAAATCTTTTGAAAAACTGCGTGTGTCTGGATCAACACAATGGTGAGTACTTTATTATAAAATCTTTCATCTTTAAGCAAACAAACATTCTTTTACAGAAAATTCACATCCTATTTAGCTTTTTGACTTAAGTACATATACAAAAAATGAAGTACTGTAAATATAAGACCATTTTAACAACATAGTCAACATGGTTAAATTTCAAAAGTAAGTCTTGTGATGAAGTCCTTATTTTCTGAGCATTTTATAATCTGAAGCTACAAACAAATTGTCCATTTTGTAATGTGAAAAGGACATTTTAGATGATCAAAAACAGCAGAAATGCTTCAAAAGTGCTTATTTTGTTTTCTTTTGTAGATGAAATAAACATCACATGGATCTGGATCAACACAATGGTGAGTTATACATTATAAAATCTTTCAATTTTTAAGCAAATGAACATTTTTTACAGAAAATTCACAATCTTTTTAGCTTTTTGACTTACATATACAAAAAAATTAAGTACTCTAAATAAAAGACTGTTTTTTAAATAGTTCAATTGTAAAAGTTGTTCAAATTTTTGTTCAAGTGTTGTGATTCAGTGGCCTGTTGCATATTTTCTGTGCCTTTTATGATCTGAAGCTACCAAAAAGTGTCCAAAAAGCCATTTCAGATTGTTCAAAAACAGCAGAAATGCTTCAAAATGGCTTATTTTGTTTTCTTTTGTAGGTGAAATAAACATCACATGGAACTAGAGCAACACAATGGTGAGTTATCCATTATAAAATCTTTCATCTTTGCACAAACGAACATTCTTTTACAGAAAATTCACAATCTTTTTAGCCTTTTGACTTAAGTACATATATAAAAAATGAATACTTGAATTGTAAAAGTTGTTCAAATTGTAAGTGTTGTTATTCAGCGGCCTGTTGCATATTTTCTGAGCGTTTTATGATTTAAAGCTACAAAAAAAGTTAAAAAAGCCATTTCAGATTGTTCAAAAACAGCAGAAACGCTTTAAAATTGCTTATTTTGAAAAACTGTGTGTCTGGATCAACACAATGGTGAGTACTTTATTATAAAATCTTTCATCTTTGAGCAAACAAACATTCTTTTACAGAAAATTCACATCCTATTTAGCTTTTTGACTTAAGTACATATACAAAAAATGAAGTACTGTAAATATAAGACCATTTTAACAACATAGTCAACATGGTTAAATTTCAAAAGTAAGTCTTGTGATGAAGTCCTTATTTTCTGAGCATTTTATAATCTGAAGCTACAAACAAATTGTCCATTTTGTAATGTGAAAAGGACATTTTAGATGATCAAAAACAGCAGAAATGCTTCAAAAGTGCTTATTTTGTTTTCTTTTGTAGATGAAATAAACATCACATGGATCTGGATCAACACAATGGTGAGTTATACATTATAAAATCTTTCAATTTTTAAGCAAATGAACATTTTTTACAGAAAATTCACAATCTTTTTAGCTTTTTGACTTACATATACAAAAAAAATTAAGTACTCTAAATAAAAGACTGTTTTTTAAATAGTTCAATTGTAAAAGTTGTTCAAATTTTTGTTCAAGTGTTGTGATTCAGTGGCCTGTTGCATATTTTCTGTGCCTTTTATGATCTGAAGCTACCAAAAAGTGTCCAAAAAGCCATTTCAGATTGTTCAAAAACAGCAGAAATGCTTCAAAAGTGCTTATTTGGTTTTATTTTGTAGATGAAATAAACATCACATGGGTCTGGATCAACACAATGGTGAGTTATACATTATAAAATCTTTCAATTTTTAAGCAAATGAACATTCTTTTACAGAAAATTCACAATCTTTTTAGCTTTTTGACTTACATATACAAAAAAATAAATAGTTCAATTGTAAAAGTTGTTCAAATTTTTGTTCAAGTGTTGTGATTCAGTGGCCTGTTGCATATTTTCTGAGCCTTTTATGATCTGAAGCTACAAAAAAAGTGTCCAAAAAGCCATTTCAGATTGTTCAAAAACAGCAGAAACGCTTTTAAAATTGCTTATTTGGTTTTATTTTGTAGGTGAAATAAACATCACATGGATCTGGATCAACACAATGGTGAGTAATCTATTTCAAAAGCTTTCAATTTTTAAGCAAATGAACATTCTTTTACAGAAAATTCACAATCTTTTTAGCTTATTGACTTACATATACAAAAAAATTAAGTACTCTAAATAAAAGACTGTTTTTTTAAATAGTTCAATTGTAAAAGTTGTTCAAATTTTTGTTCAAGTGTTGTGATTCAGTGGCCTGTTGCATATTTTCTGAGCCTTTTTTGATCTGAAGCTACCAAAAAGTGTCCAAAAAGCCATTTTAGATTGTTCAAAATGCCTTATTTTGTTTTCTTTTGTAGATGAAATAAACATCACATGGGTCTGGATCAACACAATGGTGAGTGAACTATTATAAAATCTTTCATCTTTGTACAAACGAACATTTTTTTACAGAAAATTCAGTTATTTTAGACTTGTAGGAGTATATACAAAAATGAAGTGCTAAAAATAAAAGACAACATAGTCTGCTTTTTCAAATGGTTAAATTTCAAACGTTAATCTTGTGATGAAGTCAGTTATATTTTTTGAGCTTTTTATGATCTGAAGCTACAAAAAAGCGTCCAAAAAGCCATTTTAGATGTTCAAAAACAGCAGAAATGCTTCAAAATAGCTTATTTTGTGTTCTTTTGGAAAACTGCATGAGTCTGAATCAACACAATGATGAGTAATCCATTATAAAATCTATCATCTTCGAGCAAATGAACATTTAAACTTATTTAAAGTTCGCTGGAAACTCCAGAGTTCCCACGTTTGGTCGGGGTCTGTCTGGAAAAGCACCTCCAGTCTTTGGGTGGGGTGGCTAAAGGGTCTGGCATTAACAGACTCCCAGCCACAGATTTACAGGAGCTGACGAGCGCATGGAAACTCGGCACGGCGGGCAGCGACCTTCTGCCATATTTCAGTTCTCGCACAGCGACGCCGTGAGCAAATGTCGTGACAAATGTGAGCGCGGCCACTGGAGGAGCTCTGCTTTTATAGGAGGCATAAAACATCCAGCAGGCAGACTTTCAGATTTGCGCTTTGAGTCCCGGCCAAGACTGGGCGCAGTGGGTAGACTTCACTTCTTTGGGAGGTGCCGTCTAAGACTTGCTCTCATTTCCTGGATCTAGATATTACAGCAGCACACATGCACCGTAAAAACAATGCTCTCGATTTGTGTTTAGACAACATGAATGAATTAAGTTAACTTAGTAGTTTTTACAAATTTAAGTGGATCAAACATAAAACAGTTAGGTTGTCCCCCCCCCAAAAAAAACTCAAGAATTGTGTTGATTCAGCTCATTTTAGATAAGTTGTTCAAACAAACTCAAAGCAAATGTTTTTTTTTTTTGGAGTGTGAGAGGCTTAAATAAGCTGTATGATTTGATTTCTTGGTACTTTTGTCTTGTTTTTCAGTACTTATAATAAAGGGACAAAGATTAAAGTGGTTTTCAGTGTTTTTTAAAAGGGTTTAATTTATTTTTTCTGAACAAAAGAAATAAATTTGGGGTTGAAACCTCTGGTTCTTGACGGACATCAAATAGAGAAAGGAAAGTGTTGTGAGTTTTAATATGATTGCGGATTGTGGTATCGACTGTTGCCAGTTAAAGAAAAGCAAAAACTGTGTCGAGTAGTAAAACTTGCCTGTGCAATTGTAGGTAAAGCACAAAGACATCTGCATAAAACGTATTTAATGAGAATTAAACAGAAAGCATATGTCATTACTGAAGATTGTTCAATCAGGGTATCTTCCATCCATTCCATATCTGTTTCAAACAAAAGAAGGAAAATTAAGAAAACTACAGTTTTTCGGGTTTTTCTTCGTGATTTTGGCTCGATTTTTGTTTTTTTGGTTGGTTTATGGCAGGAAATCAGATAAGCGACTTTAAAATTCATCTTACACATGTTGGCGGAGCTGAAACACCCTTTATCCTCTGATTGGTTAACCAAATCCGAGCTCATCCCTCCGCCTGCAAAATAATAGTCCTCTGCGAATCAGCATGCAGGCTTTGAATTATTATTATGTAATTATATATATAAACTAAGTTTACATATTCTGTCATTTGATCAGTTATCAGGCTTACATTCACTGCGTATGCATAAATTAAATAAAAACCTAAATTAGCAGTATTATTACACATATACTGTCATTAAAATAAGGTCATTGTTTGCTGCTAAATGTCTTGCTGCTGTGCACTTGATGCTGAGCAAAGATAGCCATTTCCGAGCAGCACCTGGTTTGCATGATTGCTTCAGAGCAGTGGCGCAGTAGGTAGTGCTGTCGCCTCACAGCAAGAAGGTCGCTGGTTCGAGCCTCGGCTGGGTCAATTGGTGTTTCTGTGTGGAGTTTGCATGTTTTCTCTGCGTTTGCGTGGGTTTCCTCCGGGTGCTCTGGTTTCTCCCACAGTCCAAAGACATGTGGTATAGGTGAATTAGGTAAGCTAAATTGTCCGTAGTGTATGAGTGTGAGTGAGTGTGTGTGGATTTTTCCCAGAGATGGGTTGCAGTTGGAAGGGCATCCGCTACGTTAAACATGTGCTGGATAAGTTGGCGGTTCATTAAAGCCGAAAAGAAAATAAATGAATGAATGATGATGATAATAATAATAATAACAATAATAGAAAGGGACTAAGCCGAAAATAATATGAATGAATGAACAATAATAATAATAAAAATAATATGCCTATAGTTCGTCCCCAAACTTCTTGCTGCTACTAGCAGCACATGGTTTGCATAATTGTTTCAAAGCCACTGTAGGCCTAAATAATAATAATAATAATAATAATAATATAATAATAATAGTAATAATAATTAAAATTGTTTACTTATTGTTTTTTATTATATATATATATTTAAATAGTTGTTTGAGGGGCCAGAATAAGAACACATTGGGCCCTGGGGCTATAACAAAGGGTACCATTTGTTTTTATTTTATTTCCTCCTATTTTAATTATATATATTTCATTCATTCATTTTCTTTTTGGCTTAGTCCCTTTATTAATCTAGGGTCGCCACAGCGGAATGAACCGCCAACTTATCCAGCACATGTTTTATGCAGCGGATGTCCTTCCAGCTGCAACCGATCTCTGGGAAACATCTATGGACAAGTTAGCTAACACAATTCACCTGTACCGCATGTCTTTGGACTGTGGGGGAAACCGGAGCACCCGGAGGAAACCCACGTGAACGCAGGGAGAACATGCAAACTCCACACAGAAACGCCAACTGACCCAGCTGAGGCTCGAACCAGCGACATTCTTGCTGTGAGGCGACAGCACTACCTACTGTCCCACTGCATCGCCCTATATATATTTTAATATATCTAAACAGAATATCTGATTATCCGTTTTCCTACCCTTAGCCAAAAAATGAAAATCGAGGCAAAATTTATGAAGTTTTCTTAATTTTCTTTTTTTGTTGTCTGTAATCGAATATGGAATGATCGGAAGACGCCCTGATTTTGTTCCCATCTCTTAAACATACAATTTTAGCTCTTGCCATCAAAAAGACATTTTAGGCAACCTAAAGTAAAGAAAAATGTATATCAAATGTCCTTTGTGCCGACTGCCATTAGAATTTTAAATACTGGGTTTTGAGTATGAATAGGGTTTAACTGCATTTTTAATGTGATTTATGGGAGATATTGAATGTATTTGTGTTGCTTGCTTTTTGTGATATATGTGATGTGAACGCTGCTGTGGTCATGTGGTGAAACCAAAGATAAATTTCCACTTGTGGACAATAAAGAAAGTGAAGTAAAATTTCCTGATTTACAGAAAACTGTAAAACAAATTCTTGCTGCCTTCAGTTTTTTAGTTGAGTCAAATTAACTTTTTCTAGTCATCCCAACTTATATCAGTCAAACTTACTAAAAATATTGAGTTCAAGCCTATATAACTTAAAATAATTGCTGTTGTGACTTTTTGTTCAATTCAGTTCAATTCACCTTTATTTGTATAGCGCTTATACAATGTAGATTGTGTCAAAGCAGCCTCACATAAAAGGTCATAGTAAATTGGAACAGTGTAGTTCAGTTTGTAGTGTTTAAGTTCAGTTCAGTTTAGCTCAGTTCAGTGTGGTTTAATAATCACTACTGAGAGTCCAAATACTGAAGGGCAAATCCAACGATGCGCAGCTCTATAGATCCTGAACCATGCAAGCCAGAGGCGACAGCGGAGAGGGAAAAAAAACTTCACTAAATGAAGTGAAGAAAAAAAAACCTTGAGAGAAACCAGGCTCAGTTGGGCACGATCATTTTAATTTCTCCGCTGGCCAAACGTCATTTGTTATTGCGACTCATTAAAATGTAATTCAGTGTAATAATTTATAAATAAAACAAAAATAATAATAACAACCATTTGATTGTGTTTTAAAAGACTCTATTTAAAACAAATTCACAATTTAAAATCTTTATACTTTGCCACGAGGTCTTTGTCAGCAAAAATTTCCTAACCATTAAAAATATGTATATAATAAAACGTAGCATAACCAATTATTCTGCTAGATATTGTTTAAAGCATCGATCAGAATTTTTACAACACATGCTCCATGTAAATATGTTCCTTAGCCTACACTTTTTATGAAATAAAAATACGTTGCTCTTGGGAGATTTTGTTGCACGTTTCAGATGACAGATCCACTAGAGGGTGCTGTTTACCGTTTTTGCGTATCTGAAATATGTTAGGGATGTTTTGTTGTACAATTCAGCTAGGAGAAGGCAGGGGATGTCGTATATATCAACTAGCGAACCACTGACCGAAACCCTTCCCTAAACCCAAACAACAATCTAACGTAAGAGAAAAATGCACGGCAACCACATTGATTTACCTCGATTTTACATTGCTTTTTTGTGGAAGTTTCAAATTTTACCAAACTCAAACCTGAGATTTCTGTATCAAGGTTACAACACCATGCAAAGTGAGCTACCAAGGGAACTGACCATGCCAGAAAAGTTGTCAATGTGGAGATATGTGACACAAATGTATTCGGTTACAAGTAATAGACAACATTATGTTGTTTTGAGGTATTTACGTGGTGCTGTGCAAAGAACTGTAGGAAAATAGTTCTTTATTCGTTAAATAGGATGATGCTGTAAATATCATTAGTGTGAAAAGGAACACAGGTTGTTGTCATCATACTGCCCCCTAGTGTTCATTTCACCTACAAACTGCAGTCAAATCTGTGAAAACTAAACAAATATAGACTAAAGAACATATTTGCAATGAACCTGTGTTAAATGTGTACATAAATACATCTGTTTTACATTGATTTGAATGATTTCACCCCTATTTTGAAAATTATTTTTCTCAAATTCTCTGTGAAACATTCTGAATGATATAAATGCATATGAAATGGCTTTTAAAATGTAAATTTGATGTGGATAGATACAAAGATGGGATGTCTCGAATTTGACCTCAAAACTTTCTTAACTCAAGATACATTTAAAAAGAAATAAAAATCACTGACTTGAAACAGTGGGATCAGAAATATAATATGGATTTCCATTTAAGATACGTTTATTCCTCAGAGCCAGATGTTTTGTTTATTCTGAAGTAAGTTCAATGTAAACAAAGTCTATTTTTGATGCATGTTTTTTTTTTTTTTGAAGCTTAATATGACTTAATCGTCTTGACTTCAGGTATATCTCAATTCCCCTTTAAAGACAAGGCAGAAATGCTGTGTGTGTTTTTAGTTTCAGGAAGCTGTAAAGCTGAAATCAAGCGTAATTGGATAGGAGATGTGACTGTTCTCCGCTTGGCCTTAGGAGACGTGACTGCTGTCAGGATCCACATGATAAATGTTTTGATTTGGCCAGGACTCTGTGCATGTTGTGGAATACCTGTTTGTGTGTGTTTGTGTGTGTGTGTCTCCAGACTAAAGCAGATTTGAAACTGGGCTGCACGCATTTCCCAAAACACATCGAAGAAAACAGGAAGATGAAGGAGCTCAGAAGAGAGGAATGTAATTAGTTGACAAACTGAAGGGATGTTAAAGTAGGCACACTGATGATTGTTAAACCCAAAGATGCCCGAACCTTCTTCTGCCAGATGAACCCTTTTGACCCATAATATTTATTTAAAGTGCACTCTGAGGTTTTAAGTTAATATTTTAGTAATTAATTTTAATTTTACATTTGTTACATTTGCTGGTATGACATGAAACACAAGTAAAAAAATAAATAAAAAATAAAATTATAGAAATATTTTGTAAACAATTTCAGTGTTAGTAATCTAAAATTAACCTTATTTAATTTATTTACATTCATTCTAACATTTTTAAAATGTCGTAAAAGTTTTAATCTCGTAAAAATAATAGTTTTAGAAAATTATATTTTTATATTTCAGTAAAATTTTATTACAATATTTATTGAAATTTAGTATTTAATTAAATAGTTATTAACACAAATAATAAATATGTTATTTAATTATTCATTAATTGTTAAATTTAAAGAAAAAAATATTTGTATTTATTATTTATAAGTAAATCTTCTTAAAATAATTAGACAAAATTCTATTTTTACATTTAATATTTTAGTTATATTTTATAATAATATTTAATGATATTTAATTAAATAGTTATTAATACAAATGATAAATATTTTATTTAATTATTCATAAATTTTTATATTTAAATATATTTCATGTTTATTCATATTAAATTGTAATTAATATTTTAGGCAATACTGTGCTTTGCCTTTAGTACAGTAATATTCGAAAGTACAAATACTTAAATTCCTGTATTCATAACATCATTCCTGCTTTTACACAGGATAGCAGTGTATTTATTCATCAAAATTTATAGCTGCCATTATATTTCCTCCCACAAGGGTATCATCATATTTGGGGGTCCTTGGCATAAAAAGCTCAGAAACCCCCTGGGCTGTACCCTGGTCCAAACCACACAATGCCTAATTTATACTAACAGAGCTGGGCTGTGGAATGAGTTAGTGGAGCCACGGCCATTAAATCTTCAAACTATGAACACAAAACCACCAGAACACATTGAACACCTCACAGGACCATAACCTGGCCAAGAAGATAATACATAAATCTTCAAGTAAAAAACGACTGATAACAAATTAAGTACATTATTATTTTTAGTATTCTGAAGTATTAGTATTAAGTATTGTATTCTGCTTGTAAACACACAAAGATCAGGATTTGTACATGTAAACAGTCTTGTTTCTTGAACTAATCTGTTACAAACCTCATCCCAATGTACTGGAGTCTGCAACACAGGCTCATATACTTTTGTGAAACCCTAAAAAAGGACATCAGCATACGTTTGACTGCAGTTTGTAGGTCAAATGACCACTAGGGGGCAGTATGACACCAACAACTTTTGTTTCTTTTCACACTAATGATATTTACAGGACATATTATTCCCCTATAACGGATTATTTCCATGCAGTTCTTTGAACAGCACCACAAAAATACAACAAAACAACGTAACAATATGTATGATTTCTATCCATCTCCATATGGACAACTTTTCTGAGGTGGTCAGTTTGCTCAGTAGCTCACCTTGATTGGTACTTGAGATGCAGAGTGCTCAGTTCGAGTCCAGTGAAGTCTGACACTTCCACAAAAGATAAACGTATATAGTGTAATATAAACGTAATATAAAATCAAGGTAAAGCTAACGCACTTCTATTTAGATTGCTCTCGAAAACACAATTGGTTGGGTTAATGTCAGTGGTTCGCTGGTGATCTGTAGCACAAGCGCTGCCTTCTTAATAACATGTATCTTAAACATAACAGAACATACTCTAAGTAATGTATTCAGATTTGCAAAATATAGACAGCGCCCTTTAGTGGATTTGTCATCTGAAACGTGCAATGAAACGTACCCCGCGGCAAGGTATTTACATTTCGCTAAAATATCGGCTGAGGTACTAACTTAGTAGTAAACATGTCTGCTGAAAATGTCAACAAAACTCACTTTTTTATTCTTTTCAACATCAAAACTGGTTGGTGTAGAAGTCAAGGTCCCATAATGCAGTACAATTCATAGAAAACACGAATGAATCACAAGCTATTGTATAGTATATTGTATAGTAGAGCAAAGTGCACCCAATGAGCTATTTAACGCCGCCACATTAAGCATTTTAAATGAAGTAATCCAACCAGTTTCCCTACGATTTATATGTCTCTGTCATTTTGTATTTTGATTGTGTCCTTAACAATTCTAGTTTAACAATACAAGCTCGTGCGACAAGTTTCGCATGTTGCTGCGTTGTAAAGTTCAAGATTGGTGAACCCTGACCTGTAAAATCACATTACGTGACTGCGTAAGACCAATAGAAGATCAAAACATAACCTGTCTGTACATAAATGTAAAATATGGACCAATCGCTTGTTTTTTTAATGTCCAATCATCTTGTTTATTCCCGCCCCTTTTCACAGCGCTGTACGACTGAATTTTGTAAGCTCAAACCTCAGTGTGACTGCGGCTTTACACCTTAAAGAATTCATCAGCCAATCAAAATCAAGCGTTCATTGTAGTCTAATATTCACTATATTATATATTACTTTCACAACCTTCATGGATGTTTTGATGAGTGGCTGCTGATCTCCTTCCTCTTTTTGCTTTCCACCACCTGCACACACACACGCACACACACACACTCTCTGTTGTCTCTCTGTTCTTCTTTCTGTCTGTGTCTCTGCCAGGCTCTCTGTGTTCTCTGGTTCCCTTCACATGGGGCGCCTGTTTTCTCAAAGCAACACCGCCTCGCCTGGCAGCCAGACAAGGTCAACATGACAGGATTTTCCCCCTCCTTCCCTCTTTATCTGTGGGTTTCTTTGACTTCACTCAGCTGAGAGCCAGGCTCCTCCCAGACATGAAGGGCCTTTCATCTCCTGGCTCCATCAGAGAGCAAACACGGCCCAGAGCCACAGAGAGAGAGTATACCTGACTCACAAGCACACAGCGGTTCATCAAGGTGCGATGGATGCAGACAACTAAGGGGCCATTTTATAACTTCATATAAAAGGCTTTTTTGGTTATGGCAGCTTAAAGACGCCTCTTATATGGAGGTCACATGAATTGCTCAGGTGTGAGTTTTTCAGACTGTGGGTCTCGTCTATCAAATCTGATCTTTATTTTGTATTCTCTATTAGATTCAGGTCAGGTGAATGGCTGGGCCATTCTACAGCTTGATTTGCTTTCTCTGAAAGCATTTGAGAGTTTCCTTGGCTGTGTTTTGGATCATTGTCTTGCTGAAATGTCCACCCTGGTTTCATCTTCATCATCCTGCCAATGTAGACGTTGGACTGAAGCAGCTGATATTCACAACCCAGGCTCATTCTGAAAACAGAGCCCTACAGACGTTTCTGTAGACCGCGAATTACGTACAGTAGCTGGAGGAACATAATGCTGCATTTCTTTTGTTAAACGAACGCTACGGGGCGGTGTGACGCCGTTCCTTTTCACGCTTACCAGCTGACCGCTTATCTCTGTATGGACGGCATTCCGGCTTCAACAGTTTGTCCCATTAGTGCGCCATGTACGTCGGCGGACTTGAGACGCAGAGAAGAAAGGAGAGGAGTTGACCACGACAATGGGGTTCGAGTCCGGTGAAGAGTGGTTCCAGAAAGCAGGTAAGACAAAAACAGAATCCAAAAAATAAAATAAACAAGTAAATAGCAGCGTGAAAATGTGGTAAAATCTGAAAACGTGGTAAAAAAAATCAGACGAGGGCTTTTATTTTTTGCATTGCTTTTAAGACGTGTTGAGTTGGGTTTAGGGAAGTGGGTGGGCGGGTCAATCGATAAAATTGGTTGGGTTTAGGAAAGGGGGTGGGTGGGTCAGTCGATCGTTCGCTCAGTCTGTCAAAAAGTCAGTCAAAAGCGGCCTCTGGTGGGTTTACACGAGAACAGCAGGAGCGAATGGCACTAGCAAGGGAAATTTGAAATCTCAAAAAGTGCACACAGTGGCCTCTCATGGATTTGCGAAAACAAAAACTGCAGAAAAACGTACTGCCGGGATGTATTTCGTGGTTTCCAGAAACGTCTGTACAGGTACGTTTTCAGAATGAGTCTGGGTTGGATATTCATTTACTTTGAGGAAGGGCAGAGGGTTGCTGAAGAACTACTGAGAGATTTCAGCTGCTGTCTGGGCTTTCCATGTCTTTCTACACCTCCCTTTCTTCGTGTGCTTAATACTTTTTTCCTGTGTAATTAAATTTTACTGTGCATAACTTAATTTGTAGACTAATTAGATTAGTTTTCTTTGCATATATGGATTTCTTTGGTTGTTACTAACTTCTGGGGAAATTTTCAAGTCAACGGCACCTATAGAAATATGTTTTCTGAGAAAAATGGTGACGTGTTCAATACTTATTTTCCCCCACCATAATGCATTATTCCTCTCCGACTTGCTACTTTTCTATTGTTTTTCAATGTAAACACATGCTTGACAGACGAGTTTGACTGTTATGCTCGCGTCTGGTATCTTTTGTGTAGACGCCACGTCAAAGATCTTCAACTTTCACAAGCAGTGCAGCTTATCACTGTCAGTTCCACAGCAGTGAACCAATCAGATGAGCTTGAGGTGGGGGCAACCAATGCAAGCTTCTGTCAAAGTCCCTTTAAGGCAAGTCATTTAACTCGGCGCCTCTAGGGAAGTATGCTTTGGCATTCTGTCTGAATGGGGAAACATAAAATCTCCAAAACTGTTTCTCTAGCTTACAATTACATTACATATTTGGAATCACCAATGAAATTAAACAACAACTGTTTCTTAAGTTTCATTTCTAAACGTTCAAATCAAACAAAAATTTTTACGCATATAAAAGGAACGAGATCACGACACCTACCTCATTTATGACCTTTCAACATATTATCAACCTCTGAGTAATGATCGCGTTGCTCTTCTGAACTAATTCACAACTTGGTCTTGATGGCAAATCTTCAGAAATGACAGCGACTCTTTATTTACAAGTGGGCGTTTGAGTAGTTGCTGTCATGTGATGTGCGTTTAACAGGACGGCCTGTACCTTACGTTCGTCATATTGACCATTACACTTTTACCCATTTAAAACTATATGAGTGACACGTCTTGTGTATTCTATAATCTCTGCTTCTGTTTAGAGTAGAAAGTTGGCATGACAACCAATTTATTTACCATTTTATCATGGCGGATCAGGCGCTCATTGTGGCTTTGTCAAGATATTATATGATGCATATTTAAGTGCTTATCATAACATATTATTTCCCTATTAATAATGAGCCCATTATAACATCACTTTCGTAATATCGAGTGACGTGGACCTCGCACTTTTTTTTAAACCTCTTCCTGAGCTCAGCGTCTTGCGTTTTTAGAAGCAAAGATACACTCAATTTGAATGAGCCCTAATAATGTAGCACATTGGTTTTGTGTGTAAATGTAAATCTTACAAATTTTTAAAAACGTCTGTTATATGTGTTAACATTTCAGCTCTGTTGATCACGTTCTTAACCAGCGATGATTTGCCATTGTGTTCACATGCTCAACAGAAATGACTGTGATTGGCAGTGAGGGTCATCAGTTCATCGAACTCACCGCTGTAACCACAGATACAGGGTCGCTGGAGTGTTTCAATCCCCTGAAGATCAGTCGATTCATCAGCGGATCGCTTGTATGTCAGTTTATAAACAGACCAGCTGATCTTAGCGGCTTTAAAATGCTCCAGCGTCCCTGTATCTGTAGTTACACTCAGTAAACAGCGGTTGAGTTCGGTGACCTTTACGGCCAATCACAGTAATTTCTGGTGAGCATGTGAACACATTGGCAAATCAGCGCTATTTAAGAACGTGATTAAATGTTTGCTGGAAATGAATGTTTTTAAAATTTCAGTACATATTGGTTACGAATTCCAGTGTCGGGACAATCCTAATGTAGAAAAGGAAATACTCCTCTCATTCACAGTAGAGTAAACTCCATCATGGAGTTATGATCCACTGTAGAATTGACAGAAAGTACCAGAGATTCAGCAGCCTCAGCGAGAGCCAAAGTTAACAGCAAGATACGAGAGCAATGGGACAGAATCACTGGAAAAGCTGTCTTTCCTATGATCACTTAATAATGAGGCAGAACGTATGAACATTCACTTCATCTTACTTTCGGTCTCTCGTGATGTACAGCTCCAGAGGAACTTTGGGGAACAGGAAAAGAGCAATTCCATGCCAATGTCAAGCTTGCCATGAAAAAAATAAAGTGTTTACCAAAATAGCGAATCCCTTTCTACGTTTTTTGTGTAGGCTTGGATTTTACAGTAGTGTAAAAACACTCAAAAATATCTCTGTCAATGTTTTCAAACTATTATATTTGATTTACCAAAGACAGTGCCTGTTTCACATCTGTCACATGCATAACAGCGAGACGTCACATCCATAACGAAGCTTTTAAATCATACAAAAATGTCAAATAAAATCAATCACGTTTGTATTAAAGTGAAACAACTTATATCCTTTTGATTAGCATCGTTTCATTTGGGTTGTGCAGTTCAATTCATAGAATTTCTACAAAGTATGCTGTATACTGTAAACTTACTAACTTTTTTTGGTCACATCCATAACACATGCTTATTTCTCTCATTTAAAGTCTAAAAAAGATTTTACAGATTGATATTTTTCTGATCCTATAACTTTGGTTAATTGTTTTGGAAAGTATAAACAGATGTTTCAATATAACACTAACTTATTATCTGTTAAGTCTTTACTGCAACTGTCACATCCATAACGCTGGAATTGCTCAAAAGTAGTCTCGAACACATTTGCCCAGACGCGGAGCCAAGCCCAGACTTGAGGGAGTCTTGTTTCTCTTTCTGAAAGCCTCCCTGCCCTCATGCTCTTTTCAAACGGCAGTCGCATTCGCTCATTGTGTTCCCGTTGTGTTATTGTGGCTGTACTGGAAGATCCAGGCTGTTGGCTTTGCGAGTAAATAATAATATAAAGCAGCTGTGCTTCTAGTTTAACTGCCGAAGCCCTTGGCCCGCTACGATCCGGCGCAATGCTTATTGCTAACAGCTTACAGTTGGAAAACAATTGTGGTGATGTGGCCTTACCATTCAGAGTCATGTGGCGAAGAGTCTTACGAGGGCATTTTAACTATAAAACAGAAAAGCTTTTATTTGTATTTTTGGGGGGCCTTAGCAGCTACTTCTGCAACTCTCACATGGTCACCCACTGAAGGTAAGAAGGGCTGCGCCCGGTAAGTACCTGGATGTGAGACCACATGGGAAAGCTTGATTGCTGCTGGAACTGTTCTTAGATGAGACCAGCAGGGGGTGCTTAACCTGTGGTCTGTTTGGGTCTTAATGCCCCAGTATATTGATGGGGACTCTATACTGCTCAGTGAGTGCCGTCTTTCGGATGAGACGTTAAACCGAGGTCCTGACTCTCTGTGGTTATTAAAAATCTCAGGATGTCCTTTGAACAAGAGTAGGGGTTTAACCCTGGCATGCTGACCAAATTTTCTCACTGGCCTCTGTCCATCATGGCCTCCTAACCATTCCCATATGATAATTAGCTTCATCACTCTGTCTCCTCACCAAAAATCAGCTGGTGCGTGGTGTGTGGTCTGCCACAATATGGCTGCCATCACGTCATTCAGGTGGATGTTGTACACTGGAGGTGGATAAGGGAGTTTCCCCCACAAAAAAGGTGTAAAACACTTTGAGTGTCCAGAAAAGTGCGATATAAATGTAAGAAATTAATAATGATTTTTGCCAAAAAAATGTTTTTGAAAACAATCGCAATTTCATCTTTGTGGAAATGAGCATGACTTTGGCATAAATTAGCATGTAACTAGCATGGCTGTGTCCCAAATGGCACACTATGGCACACTTATGCACTATGTACTTATGCACTTACACACTTAACAGTATAGTATATGCATGTAGTGTCGTCCCAAATGGAGCACTAATGGTTTTTTACTAAGAGGAAATTCAAAACGTTTCCCAGATGACATTTGACGGTTGCCAAATTAGCGAAATAAATGACTAAACTACCAAATAATACCTGCCATGAGTATAACCACATTCACCATCGGGAGATGCTCTAATCACTCTCAGAGGAGAAAACATCTTTAACAATCCAAAATAAAGAAAGTAATCCAGCATCAGTGCCCGAAAGCTCCACCTCTTCTGCTACGAGAGCCAAGCAGCCAATGATGTCCATCATTCCACACTTCATTTAACGGTTAGTGCAATGATAAGTGCATCATCCGGATATTTAAAGTGCACTTATTCCTTTCAGATTTTCAGTGTGAAGGCACTTACACTATTTATACTACAAAATGGCATATAATAGTGCATAAGTATGCAATTTGGGATGCACTTTACATTTCTAGCATGAATTAGCATGATTTTAGCGTAAATTAGCATGTAACTAGCATGATTTTTTTTTTAAACACTGGTGTCGTGTATTAAAGGGGACATTTTGGTAACACTTTAAAATAATGGTCCATTAGTTAATGTCAGTTAATGTATTTACGAACATGACCAAACTATTAGTAATACATTTATTACAGTAAATATTCATCTTTAATAACATTAGTTAATGTTATTTAAGCTGAATAGTTTTAGTTCAAGTTAGTTCATATTAACTCATAGTGCGTTAAAAAGCCCAACTTTGGATTTTAATAATGGATTAGTTAATGCTGAACTATGATTAATAAATGCTTTACAAGATTATTCATACTTAATGTTAGTAAATACATCAACTAACATTAACTAACGGACCTTTTTTCTAAAGTGTTATCCACACTTTTTACAAGATGTGAAATAAGTCTCTGATGCCCCTAGAGTGTGTAAGTCAAGCTCAAAATACCACACAATCAATGTTTTATAACTCCTTTATAATGATCCTTTTAGGCTTTGATCGTAATTGTGCCATTTTGGTGACTGTCCCTTTAAATTAAAATGAGATTGTGCTCTTTTTTTAAAAGAGGGCGGAGCTACAAATGCCTGTGTGTCAGCATAGTGGCAGATTCAAAAACGAGACTAACATCCTATACTAATGAGAGAGATGGTCGCTAGTGGGCGGGGCTTTCACCCTCTGATGACACGTACAAAGGGACAATGTCAATCAGAGTGTTTCTGCAGACTGTTTTTTCAAGTGTGATTATAAAAAATAAAGTTAATATATTTTTATAATTAGAAGCTGGTTATATTCACAGACTGTCACCACACAACTCTGTCTGAACCCCTTATAAAATAGTTTTTTTGCATAATAGGTGCCCTTTAAGTGTTATTATTGTCAAAAGTATCATGTTCGGTATATATAAATGACCTACATATATGTTTATATGTAAGACCCAAGGACTTATTTGGGATTTTGGTTTCTTTTCCAGTTGTGTTATTAATGTTTCTGTCAGCCTTTCTCTCATTTTGTTTCAGTGGTCGTACGGAGAAAGCAAGTGGCTGAAAGTCCTGAAAGAAAACAGCGAGTGGAAAGAAGTTTGTGGTGTTGGATGTGTTTGTTTTGGAGGGGTTTGCACTGGGACGAGGGCTTGGCGTGGATCATCCGCGGTGTCCTGTGATGGTGGGACAGAGCGAGAGATTGAGGGTCCTCAGGCCGGGCGGGACAGAGCTCTGCGCAGCAGGAGGACGTGAGCGAAACGTTCCAAGAGGAAACGGTGAGGCCACGCTGTGATTAGTGGTTGCAGTTTAACTGGAGAAAAATGCATGGTCCAGGCCCAGCGAGAGAGGGTGGTTTCACTGGTCTCTGAGCTTGTGTGTCTCACTGCGCTCCTATCAGACCTCTACACAGCTTGTTTGTGCAGCAAAAAGGTCTTTAGAATGGCATTTTTAGGTTAGTTTTTTAGTTGTTAGTATAAGTATGTTAGTTTTAAAGAGGAACTATTATGTCCCTGTTTACAAGATGTCTCTAGAGTGTGTATGTGAAGTTTCAGATCAAAATACAAATAATGTTTTTTAAATTGCCCCTTTTAGGTTTTGATCCTAATTATGCCCTTTAGGTGGCTGTCACTTTAAATTCAAATGAGATTGAGCTCTTTTCAAAAGAGGGCAGAGCTACTTATGCCTGTGTGTCAGCATAGTGGCAGATTCAAAAATAAGACTAACGTCCTATGCTAATGAGGGGACGATTGTCACTAGTACCCTCTGATGACACGTACGAAGGGAGAATGTCAATCAGAGTGTTTCTGCAGACTGTTTTGATTAAGTCTGATTATAGAAAAATACAATTAATACATTTTTGTCATTGGAAGCTGCTTATATTCACACACTGTCACCACACAGTTGTGTTTAAACCCTTTATAAAAATGATTTTTGCACAATAGGTCCCCTTTAAGTATATCTTTTAGCTAGTGTGCCTCAAAACAGTGAAAATTTCGCATTTAGATGTTATAAAATGGATGTAAAAATCCAAAGGCAACAACGAAATAGTCTTTCTTACTCATATTTGAGAATCAGAAAATCAAATATTCATTAATTAATTTATTTTCATCCACTTTTCCGAGGCCAGCAGTCTTACGAGAGAACCCCAGACTTCCCTCACCCCAGACACTTCCTCTAGCTCCTCCAGGGGGATCCCGAGGCATTCCCAGGCCAGCCGAGAGTCACTCTAGCATGTTCTGGGTATACCCCGAGGCCTCCTCCCGGTGGGACACCACCTCAGCTGACTTCTATCGATGTGGAGGAGCAGCGGCTCTACTCCAAGCTCCTCCCAGGTAAGAGAGCTCCTCACCCTGTCTATAAGGGTGCGCCCTGCCACCACTCTTTTCGGCCCCTTGTACCTGACTCTTGTCCTTCGGGTCATGATACAAAGCTCAAGACCATAGGTGAGAGTAGGAACGTAGATTGATCGGTAAATCGAGAGCTTTGCCTTTCGGCTCAGCTCCTTCTTTACCACAACGGACAGATACATCGACCGCATTACTGCTGCCGCTGCACCATTCCGCCTGTCAATATACACACATATCTTTACATATGAAAACAATTAAAGGATTAAAATGTTACAAAAATTATTATTTACTACATAAATATATAAAAAAAAAACACTACCTCCATGCCTTCTTCATGTCGGGGGGCTTTTTCCAGTTTATTCATGACAGCTTGCTTTTGTATAGTGTTTTTATTATTTTTAGCAGTATTATTAATTATATGCATATTTATGTTTGTTTTATAAAAAACAAGCTTAGATTTGTCCACCTGTCAGGTTTTGGACAATATGGGGAATAAGATTAAGACGTGTGTTTGGATATAACTCCAAGTTTTTTGACCACATTTCGTTATTATTATTCATTTATTCGTTAGTTGGAAATTAAAACTGAATTTAGAAATAGTTTTGAAACAAATGCTAGCGCTGAACAAACGCAATTAAATATGTAGGCTAATGGATGTCTTCAGTGAAGTGCGAACAACACCGTTTCCTTATTCACGAAAGTAAAGGAGTAAAGTGTAAAAGTAAAGTAAAGAGGCCAAATGGAGGAGGCTCGTTCTTTATCCTCGCACTGCAGATGGTCTGTTAAACTGTTTTCTCGCTAGTGAAGCATTCAGTTTTTCCTCTTACAAAGTCCACCATGTAAATAGCAAACACACCATGGCATGACACAACTGACTCTTTAAGGGAATAGGAGATGAGACTCGGTTTAATGCAGGTTATGATCAAAACACACCCAGAACTCAGTAAGAGAATAAGCACAACCCTGTTAGACCATGCGCCAGGGCGCAGAGCATATTTTTTCGACTGTAAAATAGCAAAAGTGCATTCGGACACCCTTAACGTTTTTGTGCCATGCGCTTTAGAACGTATAAACACAACAACACAAGACAAACAACGCAAACCACATTCAGCTACTAGCTAAACTATAATGGTGGCCAAACAAGTGCAACTTCAGACACGAGTATTAAAATGACCCAGTGTTGTACAATGTCTAATATCCAAAGTCAAGCTATTCCTATTAACATCATACATCTAGCACACAGGTGTCAAACTTAGTTCAGCTCTGTACATTTTAGTTCCAACCTTAATTAATCACACCTGATCAAACTAATTAAGTTCTTCAGGCTTGTTTGAAACCTACAGGTAAGTGTGTTGAAGCAGGGCTGGAACTAAACTGTGCAGAGCTGCAGCCCTCCAGAGTTTAACACCCCTGATCTACATAATGTTTAAAAATAAAATAACAGTTAATTCCACTTGAGTGATGGTTTCTATTACAAAGCTATGGGAGAGACTATCATTTTTAATATATTTTTGTACATTATTTTTGTATGATGATTTGTTCTGTAGATAATTGCAAAAAATATTGAAAAAATGGTTTAAAAAATTGAAAAAACGGCTTTTATTCTAGCTGAAATAAAACAAATAAGACTTTCTCCAGAAGAAAAAATATTATCAGACATACTGTGAAAATTTCCTTCCTCTGTTAAACATCATTTGAAAAATGTTTGAAAAATTCACAGGAGGGCGAATAATTCTGACTTCAACTGTGTTCTTTATTGTGGAACTCGGAATGTTTCCGGAATCCCTGTTCATTTTACTGTGGAATTCCACGTTCCAAGACTCTTCGTCAAATTCCCAGCAGCTCTGACCTCCCCAGACCCTCCTCCCACCTTTTAGCAAACGCTAAACATTTATTCCAAGTGGATGTCAGCTGTCTGTGTCCTGAAGTAACGCAGAAGACCATCTGAAATTCCCATCATTCAGGCCATCTCATGCTCTCAATTCCAGTGCAGAAGCTCTTGAGGTTGTAAATCGTGAGAATCCCGGGTGTCGTTGTGAAAGCTGAATGCCCTGTATGGGGCTGCAGCTTCTAAATACCTTACGGGTTGTTTAATTGTGGCTTTAAAAAAAACATAAAGCAAATTACTTGTTGCCAGTTGATATTTAACAACCAACAGAGACACCCAAGAATGCACTTTTGGTAGGATTGGAAATGGCACAAATAATAATTCTGGATTTAAATACTGTCTTAATTTTCTCATGTCTTTGTAATTAGTTTTTGATTTATTTGTCATATTGTTAAATGTGCATATACACTCACCCGCCACTTTATCTAGTACCAGGTTGAACCCCCTTTTGCTCTCAGAACTGCCTTAATCCTTCGTGACATAGATTCAACAAGGTACTGGAAATATTCCTCAGAGATTTTGGTCCGTATTGACATGATAGCATCGCACAGTTGCTGCAGATTTGTCGGCTGCACATCCATGATGTGAATCTCCTGTTCCACCACATCCGGTGACTGTGGAGGCCATTTGAGTACAGTGAACTTATTGTCATGTTCAGGAAACCAGTCTGAGATGATTCACGCTTTATGAAGTGGTGCATTATCCTGCTGGAAGTAGCCATCAGAAGATGGGTACACTGTGGTCCTAAAGGGAAGGACATGGTCAGCAACAATACTCAGGTAGGCTGTGGCGTTGACATGATGATCATTTGGTACTAATGGGCCCAAAGTGTGCCAAGAAAATATCCCCCACACCATTACACCACCACCAGCCATACAAGGCAGGATGGATCCATGCTTTCATGTTTTTGATGCCAAATTCTGACCCTACTATCTGAATGTCATAGCAGAAATTGAGACTCATCAGACCAGGCAATGTTTTTTCAATCTTCTATTGTCCAATTTTGGTGAGCCTGTGCCAATTGTAGCCTCAGTTTCCTGTTCTTAGCTGACAGAAGTGGCACCCGGTGTGGTCATTGCTGCTGTAGCCCATCTGCCTCAAGGTTCGACATGTTGTGCGTTTAGAGTTGCTCTTCTGCATACCTCGGTTGTAACGAGTGGTTATTTGAGTTACTATTGCCTTTCTATCATCTGGAACCAGTCTGGCCATTCTCCTCTGACATCAACAATGCATTTGCGCCCACAGAGCTGCCGCTCACTGGATATTTTCTCTTTTTCAGACTATTCTCTGTAAAGCCTAGAGATGGTTGTGTGTGAAAATCCCAGTAGATCAGCAGTTTCTGATATACTCAGATCAGCCAGTCTAGCACCAACAACCATGCCGCGTTCAAAGTCACTTAAATCACCTTTCATCCCCATTCTGATGCTCGGTTTGAACTGCAGCAGATCGTCTTGACCATGTCTACATGCCTGAATGCATCGAGTTGCTGCCATGTGATTGGCTAATCAAAAATTTTGCGGTAACGAGCAGTTGTACCTAATAAAGTGGCCAGTGAGTGTATATCTTGTTAAATATTGTATATTTAATATAGATAGTTTACCCAAAAATGACTATTTCTTTCTTCTGTTGAACGCACTGTAAAGATTGCTGGGTTCCACACAGTTTCTTCATGTTGTGTCAACACATATCAATTAACTTATTAGTTTTTACAAATTTAAGTTGATTGAACATAAAACAACAAGTTGTCCCCCAAAAAACTCAAGAATTGTGTTATTTCTGCTCATTTTAAATAAGTAGTTTGAAGGAAACATAAATACTGCAGAAGACAGAATTTCATTTCTGGAGGAACTACTACTTTTAAATATGGGCCTGTTTCTCACAGATGAATATAGTGCACTTTTATGGCGCTTTCTTTACTCTTTTTAATGTTTCTCAGCCTTGGCGTTTGATCGTGAAGCTGGCATTCCACTGATTCATGGGTAAACCTCCGCCAAACATCTTCAAACACTGGCCAAACCAAGCACTTCATTTGGTCTTTTGTCAAATGTTGTGTTTAGGCCTTGCAGCGTGCACACACAAGAACGTGTCCTAAGCCTCGGCGTATTCTCTCCGTTTGGCCCCACGTTTGAGTAAAGACCGGAGCCGGGGGCCTCTCTTTAGTCACTGCGCATTAGAGAGCGTAATGGGCATGAATTCACACGAGCGCTTCAGGGTGGGTCATATTTGGCAAACCGTTCTGAGCATAGACAGGAACAAGCACTATATTCACTGGCCAGACCCCTCACAAAAAGTATACGCCAAAGACTCAGGGTGCCAAAGATCTCAGATTTCTGCACCGTTCAGCTCTGCTTTAGTGTACAGATTCTCAGTTTAATAGCGGGACAGAAGTAGAACTACTCTGGGGTGCATTTCTGAAAAACATCACTAGCCAACTAAGGTAGCTATACAACCATAGTTCGTTGATTTGGTGTTTCCCGAATCTGTCATTCCAATGAACATTCGCAAACTGTGTTGCAAGCTTGTGTATTTGCAACTACACCTCTAGAGCTGTAGTTAGAAGCATAGTTCCTGGCTGTGTTCTATTCCCAGTTATCCCCCCTAAGCCCTATTCCTTTGGAATGTTCCAACATCTAAACTTGGAATGATTAAAAACACATTAAAGTCATCTTTCCACATGTAATTTGCTTTCAAAGTATTTTAACAGTTCAGTTTTAGCGATCTTCATATTGACAGTTGCGTTCCCTTCATAGTGCACTTTGAAAACATTTATGCCATTTTGAACACAGCCGTGCCTCATGACAAAAGAAATAGGTGACCTATAATTTAAAAATCTTAATGGTTCTGTGGGTCTCGTCTATAAAATCTGATCTTTATTTTGTATTCTCTATTGGATTCAGGTCAGGTGATTGGCTGGGCCATTCTACAGCTTGATTTTCTTTTTCTGAAAGCATTTGAGAGTTTCCATGGCTGTGTTTTGGATCAATGTCTTGCTGAAATGTCCACTGCAATTTCATCTTCATCATCCAGCTAATGTAGATGTTGGACTGAAGCAGCTAATATTTATTTACACTGAGGAAGGGCAGAGGGTTGCTGATGAAATACTGAGAGATTTCAGCTGCTGTCTGGGCTTTCCATGTCTTTCTAACCTCCCTTTCTTCATGTGTTCAATACTTTTTTCCCTGCGTCATTTTATTTTATTACGCTTAACTTCAGTTATAATCTAATTAGATTTGTTTTCTTTGCATATATAGATTTCTTTGGTTGTTACCAACATCTGGTAAAAGAAAAAGTCAACAGTTAAATATACTGTATATATACAGTTGAAGTCAGAATTATTAGCCCCCTTTGAAGTTTTTTTTTTTTAAATATTTCCCAAATGATGTTTAACAGAGCAAGGAAATTTTCACAGTATGTGTGATAATATTTTTTCTTCTGGAGAAAGTCTTATTGGTTTTATTTCACCTAGAATAAAAGCAGTTTTTAATTTTTCATGAACCACTTTAAGGTCAAAATTGTTAACCCCTTTAAGCTATATATTTTTTCGATAATCTACAGAACAAACCATCATTATACAATAACTTGCCTAATTACCCTAACCTGCCTAGTTAACTTAATTAGCCTACTTAAGGCTTTAAATGTCACTTTAAGCTGCATAGAACTTTCTTGAAAAATATCTAGTCAAATATTATTTACTGTCATCATGGCAAAATCAAAACTTTAAACAAATCACATAGCTTTTCTATTCCCACAGATGATTCTGTCATTACCCCCTCCCTTCAGTTTATAATTCTGGGGGTCATCTTCGACAGCACCCTTTCATTCACTGCACATGTTAATAATGTCACCCGGTCTGCCTATATCCAGCTTCGAAATATAAATCGTTTACGTCCTTCACACCTCATTCAGCTGCCATTCTTGTTCATAGTTTAGTCACATCCTGTTTTAGATTACTGTAATTCCCTTCTGTTTGGCCTCAGTAATAAAACTCTTCATAAATTACAACTGGTCCAAAACGCTGCAGCCCGTATTATCACAAAACCCCCTCTATCTGTCACATCACACCCATTCTACAACAGCTTCACTGGCTTCCCATCTCTTTCAGAATTATTTCATTTTTAAAGCCATCCACAATCTCGCTCTTCCATACCTTGCTAATCTTGGTTATATCGCCACACCTTCTCAAACACTCAGGTCTTCTTCTAATATTCACCTCACTGTTCCCTCTGTCCACCTTGTCACCATAGGGAGCAGATCCTTCAGCCACTCTGCTCCTCAGCTTTGGAATTCACTTCCTCCGGATCTCCGTAATTTAGACTCTCTTTTACAATTAAAATCCAAACTCAAAACACATCTGTTTAGAACAGCTTATTCACTTTAACCCGACTGTATTTTTAAAATTTGTATTGTATTCTATTGACTTTTATTGTGTTTTTATTTACACTGATTGTTCTAGCTGTCCTGTACGGTGACATTGAGTGTCACGAAAGGCGCCTTTAAATAAAATGCATTATTTTATAGCATCATTATTATATATAATATTAATTTGGAATATTATCAAAATTATTCGTGAAGGTAATATAGGCCTTATGTGTGCCGTTTACATATATATTTTAATTAATATGGAAAACGAGTGCATGTTTTTACCAAAACTAATATAATTTTTTTCAATGTGTGTAAAACAATAGAATTTGCAAAAAGAAGTTGTTACTTCACGTTTAGAGCGTGATTATGAATGCTTTACGTTATAACTAACGTGGTGTAAACGATGGATCTGCGACAGAGCAACTGAGGTTTTTGGAAACACTCGTCACTAAATTCTTTTCCCAAACGATGCACCGAACTACAGTAGATTAGCCGTGAGCTACATTGTTGTTTGGGTATCCTGGACGATTAATCGAAACCGAAATTCATGAGCTATTGAGCTTATTTGGCGATTGTTTTTGAACTTCAGATTCAGCTGCTTATGGGAGAAATTAATAGGAACAATAAACGGCAGAAAACGATCAAACTTCTTGCTTAACAAACAAGTGTGTTCATGACTATACATGAAAAGAAGAATATATTTTTTATATTGAGCTGACAAGCGTCACTCACTCGCTTTCCTTCAGCTTATTCCCTAAGTTATAAAGGAGCCACCTTAGCAGAATGTACAGCCAGCATAACTAATTTCTATCAAATAAATAGGAAATATTTAGTGCACTGATGTTTTGTTAAAACTGTAGTTTTGCTTGCAAGAAATGGCAATTGTTTCCCATTGAATTGACAATGAAATATTAAATTATTCTGTTAGCAAAAAAAATTTACTTTCAATTTTTATGAAACTTATATTAAAGCTGAAATGTGACCTTTTTCACAAGATGAATTCGTTTTCAAGCAATTTGTACAAGGATTTTCAGTTTGAAGTATTCCTCAAATAACCATAAACAGTTTGTTTCCTTTAATTATTTTAATATGAAGAACAGAAACATGCTCTTTCATTTGAAAAATACCTTTAATAGTTGACTGTATGTACAGTACCAATAACATAATGAACTATTGACCTTATTCTTCAAGTAAGAGCAGGTCAATCTTTTTGGCTCGAGACTTCCGGTCTCGTTCACTTCCATTCACTTTTTGGATGTTAAAACGTCTCGTTCTACTGCTTGATGCTGCAAACTGATATTTTCTTATGATATTATTCTGCTTTGTCTGTATAGTCATGAACACACTTGTTTGTAGAGCAAGTAGTTTGACCGTTTTCTGCTGTTTATTATTCCTAGTCATCTCTCTAATAGGCAACTGAACCGAAAGCTCTGAAACAATCGCAAAGGCGAGCGCACTTTCACATTGCCAAATAAGGTCAATATGATAGTGGAAAAATAAGTAAATAAATAATTACATTAAAAATAAAATAATCGTTCAATGATCAAAATTGAGGTGAAGTGTTCAATTAATCAAGGTTTTGATTTTAGGTCTTAGCCAGAAGCATTCACAATGGGTTTAACTCCAAGATGTCTTTGAGCACATTAGCAGAGCAGGTCTAAAAGTTTCCAAAAACTGTTTAAAACAACCCAGGCTCATTCTGAAAATGTACCACTATATTCATTTTTGGTGAGTGCCATATACGTCCCAGGAGGTACGTTTTTTTGCGGTTTATAAGTTCGCGAATCCATCAGAGGCCGCTGTGTGCTTTTTGAGATCTCAAATTTCTCTTTTGAGTGCCATTCGCGCCTGCTGTTCTCCTATAAATCTACCAGAGGCCCCTGTGGACTGACTGACTGACCGACTGATTGACCCACCCTTCTCCTTCCCTAAACCCAACCAATAGTGTTTTCAAAAGCACAGATTGACCCGCACACCCACTTTCCTAAACCCAACTGACAGTTTTAAAAAGCAATCCAGAAAAAGAAAAGCCCTCGCCTGATTTTTACCACGCTTTCAGATTTTACCACATTCTCACCCTGTTCAACTTGTTCATTTTATCTTTTGGCTTCTGTTTTAGTCTTACCCGCTTTCTGGAACTGTTCTTCAACAGACTCAAACCCCATCGTCATGTTAACTCCTCTCTGCATCTCAAGTCCGCGGTCGTACAAGGCGAGCTGACTGGACAAACTGGTAACAGCGGGAAAGCCACCCATACGAAGGTAAGCAGTCAGCTGGTAAGCGTGAAAAGGAACAATGTCATACCGCCCTGTATCGTTCATTTTAAAGACACAATGTAGCCATACGTACTTCTGGCTCCATAATTTGCGATCTTCAGAAATGTATATAGGGCTACGTTTTCCTATATTGGTTTAAAAGTGTTTGCAGCGATGCCTTAAGTACCTTTTTGCTTCCACAAAGAACCTTTCAGTTCTAAAAAGAATGGTTTTTGTGTGAAGAACATTCTAAAAGCTTCTTCAGTTCTTCAATGAACAATCAATTCCAACAGAGCAGTTAAATTTTTTAGTGAAGCACTCTAAATGACTACAAACTTGTCACTCGATACTAGGTAAAGTGTTTAATTAATCGAGGTTTTCATTTAAGGTCATATCGTCCAGCCCTAATCAGGAGCGTTCGCAATAGTTTCTTTTTTCCAGGATGTCAGTTTTAGCACATCGTCCAATGGCAGAGCTTGTCAGATCACACAGCAAAAACACAAGTCAACGCCAGCATGCACAGCTGGAGGAGAGCATACGGTGAACTGAGGACTCCACGGCAATAATATGAGATGTTTGCACAGCAGCATAAGGCAGAAAGCTGTGCACATACACACACACACACACACACACACACACAAGAGTATGAGATTGCGTGGATTTCCCCAGGGAATGACATCTGGCAAGTTTGAGTCTCTTTAGGGGCATTTCAACAGACATACAAATTATTCTAAACAATAAAACAGGTTATAAAATAGGGCTGTTCAATATGACAATATCATATGGGTAAAATAAAAAGTCGTTTCACGTTTAGCTCTATCGTTTATTTCGTGGTGTCACAAAATATGTTGTTTGCCGTAATATTTTATCATAATTTAAATGAGCGCAATATTGCCTATACATTACAACGATGCAGACAGAAACATGTATAACAGCATCGTGAGAAGGTTGCCATCTTGAAATTACAATGTTTATATTTGCATTTTATTTAGTGATATTTCATTATTTATTGTGGACCTGCAATCATTCGTTTCTGAAGTGTTTTATATTTTATATTTCTACGTTTTTATCAAACATTTGCTCAAATGACAAATGTGATCATGTGACTTCTGACTACATTCTTTAAAATGTGAAAAAAGTAGTCATTTACATGTGGTCAATGTATAAACTATTAATAGATTGAATTTATAAAAATTGTACTATATCGAGATATGTGTCGTTATTATGATATAAGTCATCTCATAACATGATAACGATTTTAATTACAATAAAATATCATTTCTGTAAATTCAATCAATTAATAGTTTATTTATATTGACCACGTATATATATATATATATATATATATATATATATATATATATATATATATATATATATATATATATATATATATATATATTTACGTATATGTATATTCAACACATTTCTAAACATAAAAGTTTTAATAACTCATTTCTAATAACTGAATTATTTTATCTTTGCCATGATGACAGTAAATAATACTTGACTAGATATTTTTCAAGACACTTCTCTACAGCTTTAAGTGACATTTAAAGGGTTAATTAGGTTAACTAGGCAGGTTAGGGTAATTAGGCAAGTTATTGTATAACAGTGGTTTGTTCTGTAGACTATTATTAGCCCCTTTAAGCTATTTAAAATAAGTCTTATTTGTTTTATTTTGACTAGAATAAAAGCAGTTTAAAAATTATTTAAAAAAAATAGCTTAAAGGGGCTAATAATATTGACCTTAAAATGGTGTTTAAAAATTTTTAAACTGCTTTTATTCTTGTCAAAATAAAACAAATAAGACTTCCTCCAGAAGAAAAAATATTATCAGACATACTATGAAAATTTCCTTGCTCAGTTAAACGTCATTTGGGAAATATTAAAAAAAGAAGGGGCTAATAATTCTGACTTCAGCTATATATATGTATATGTATTATTAATTAATTGAATGTACAGAAATTATACCATATTGTGATATATATTGTTATCATTTGTCATCTCATATACTAATAACGATATATATCATCACATATATATACTATTTATTGATTGAATCTAAAGAAACGATATATTTTCGTGTTATATATCATTATCATGACATAAGTCATCTCATATCATGATACCAATACATATTATAATATAGTAAAATTTCTGTAAATTCATTCAGTTAACTGGTTATATATGTTGACCACATATTAGTGTATATAAATATTAGGGGTTGAACGACTTCAGATTTTTGGAAGTCATCTTTTATGTTATCAAAGTCTAGTCTGCATCGACTAGTTGCAGGAAATGCTGTTTGACAGCTCATAAAACAACATAAATGCAACATTACCAATGACTACTTTTAGTGCAAAACAAATGCATTGTCAGCACTTTAATTTTGTTAATAATGCAACATTAGCACCCGGGCTAATTTTACTGCTAAATAAATGCATCTTCACCACGTTCACCGGGGATGATGTTTACACACGCTGTAAAGTTTGTCACATCTCCACGGCTGCGCACTTCTGCATGCTTCACGGTTCATTCACAAAATATCTCCGCGTCTACACTTCGCAACAGCCAATCACATTACTTTTCCAGGGTTGCGTAAACGTGATTGGTTAGCATATGCTCTAGGGTATTTGTAAATAATCTGAGGGCAGTTTCATTCAGTGAACCTACCTTCGTCTGTAAAGCTGCCATGGAGTTCAGGTCAAAAAATATGTGAACTGCGCAGCAGATTGACTAGCCGCAGTGTCACGGCAGAGCATTAAAGTTGATTAGTCGACTAGTTGGTGCAACCCCTATTAATAATATATATTCATTCATTTTCTTTTTTGGCTTAGTCTCTTTATTAATCTGAGGTCACCACAGTGGAATGAACCGCCAACTTATCCAGTATATGTTTTACGCAGCATCTGCCCTTCCAGCTGCAAACCATCACTGGGAAACACCCATACGCTCTCATTCACACACATACACTACGGACAAATTTAGCTTACCCAATTCACCTATAGCGCATGTTATATTTTTTTTAACTGAGGGGTAAACCGGAGCACCTGGAGGAAACCCACGCAAACATGGGGAGAGGAGAACATGCAAACTCCACACAGAAATGCCAACTGACCCAGCTGGGGCTCGAACCAGCAACAGCCGTCTTGCTGTGAAGCAATTGTGCTACCCACTGCACCACCATGCTGCCCCTATATATATATATATATATATATATATATATATATATATATATATACACACACACTGTATTGTGTATATATACAATACACTGTAGAGTATATATACACTAAAAATTTATTGGATTTACAGAAATGGTACTATATTGTGATATTTATTAGTACCATGATACGAGATTACTTATCGCAATATGAGATTTTTGTCATATCGCCAAGCCCTATTATAAGACAACACACACTGAGGTCAGATGTCATGCAAATCATTGCGCAAACTTGCCCAGGCTTAAGAAACAATCAGCAATCTCAAAGGCATCCAATCGGCCCCATGCACAAGCCTCATTCCAGAGCATTTTTGTCCCCCCTGGAGCGAGATGCCCCCTCTCGCAGTTGGTTAACTACGTCCTGGCAGGCATCTTCTTTATCAATGGCCCCATGTGTAGCAGCCAATGAGGACGGGCTCCTTTCCAAACCACATCTCAATGTGCTCACAATTAAGCTTAGGGACACTGGAATTGCCTAATTGGATGATGGCCGCTTTATGTCCAGGCCTAAACCGCTATGGACAATAAGAGTAACTTTGCCAGAATGCATCATATTTGGATGCAAAATTGCAGCTTTTTTTTTTCTCCAAACACATTTCAGTATGTAATTTGCATCACGCTCTTAAAAGCAAAACCTCACAGCAGTGCCCTAGAAGGACCTGTATGAGTTTCACATAGAAAACTTTCAGTGAAGAATGAAGAGAAAGAAGCGCTTTAATAATCTAGAGGAAAGAAAATGGTCGAATGAAAAGATTCTATGCATGTTAAAAGTTCATCGTCAATGAAAATTAACCATTGTTAAAAGATTCCAAAACAGAGCCAGCAGGCACACAACGTTACAAGATGTAATATTAGATTAGATTTAGGTCGTGATGTCAGGTGACCAATATTCAGTGTCGAGGCAGCGTTTAAGGACAACGTTATTTTGACGTCCATTTACGATCAATAAATGATGTTGATGTTTGTTGAATTTAGTGACCAAAATCCAGCATTGAGCCAACATCTTAAACCAACATCATATTGACGTCAAATACTGACATTTATTCGCCAGGTATGGCACCTAAAATGCAAAATCTGATAGACGTCACAGTGGTAACGTCCAAACAATGTCAAGATGTAACGCCATTAGACGTTGATATTTGGTTGATTTTAGGTTGGACGTTGGACATTGACGTCAGCCTGACGTTCGGTTCTGATGTCAACCTGATTTTCATTTCCAAACAAAATGCAATGTCCCCATGACGTTGGGGTTCAGTGTCAATCTGACGTCATGTTGACGTCCTGTACCTGGTGAGTTTCATAGTGATTCTATAAGATGCTATTAATGAAAGTTATTCCTAAAAGAAACATTTTTCTAGGTATGAAGAGCATTGTAATATAAAAAAAAGGTTCTTATGGTAAAGGTTCTTAAAGAACCATCAATGAAAATGAATAAACATTGACGGTTTCCAAAAGTTTCCACAATTGAGTTTTCGTAGTGCTTCTGCAAGGTGCTACAAATGAAAGTTTTTTTCTTAAAAGAACCATTTTTGTCTTGGTGATTAAAACTTTTCCACTATAAAGGACATTTTGTGCAATCAAAAAAAATCAGTGAATGTTCTTTATGGAACCAACAATGAAAATAAACAACCATTATTGTTAAAATGTTCCAAAATAGAGCTTTTATAGTGATTCTCTATGATGCTATTAATAAGTTATTCCTAAAAGAACCATTTTACTGATACAAAGAGCTTAATAATAATCTAAAAAAGGTTCCATCAATGAAAATTCAAATTAACGACAAAATATCCAAACGTTTCCAAAATTGAGTTTCGTAGTGCTTCTGCAAGATGCTACAAAATTTTTTTTTTTTAAAGAACCATTTTTGTCTAGGTGTGATTAAAAAAATTTCCACTATGAAGGACATTTTGTGCAATGTTGTCTACTTGTAACCATCAATGCCAGTGAGAAACTTTTATTTTTGTTAAAAAGTGTCTGAAACGATGCACAAGTACCTTTCTGGTTCCACAAAGAACCAGTTCTAAAAAAAGAACTATCTTTCCGTAGTGTGAAGAACATTCTAAAAGGTTCCTGAATGGACAATCAATTCCAGTAAGGCAGTTACATTTTTAAAAAGGCAAAGCACTCCAAATGACAACAAACTCATCACATGATACTAGATTTACAACGTGCTCTCCGACAGGCTGTCTGCTATTGAAGTGCATTAGTGAAAGCACGTTTCTCATTCTTTGAAGGCACCACAGGCGTCAACTCCAGCAGAAATACACACATACACACTCCTGGAAAATAGGTCAGGGTCTTTACGTTACCCTAACTGACCGTAGTGGATGGACAAAGCTAAATAGACATGCTTATATTGGCATGGTTAATGCACTGGAGATCAATGATGCAAGGTTGCCCTGCCATCTGAGTTCATTAGACTGACTTACCTTCAGTGAAACCTCCTGGATATATCAGCCGAACGCTGGTCTCCACCTTAAACTTTCCAGGGGGAATGTTTGCTCCAATTCCTTGGGATTGCAAAATAATGACTCAGTTTTTTGTTGTTTAAGGAAGGGCCCAGCAGATTATGCAGAAGGACCTGTAGGGCACTGTCACCAGTGGCTGAATAATAATCTAGCGCCGTCTGAAAGCATCAGACTGTTGTCTGGACACGCATGACAGTGTTGCAAAAAAGCACAAAACTACCTAAAGAAAAGCCGTCGATTTTGAGTAATTGCGATTATTTAGTTTCAGTCAGTTTCAGGCCATGAAGGTCTCCTCTTGAACCAGTGAAACCCGTAAAATGCATGTGTCAACACCGAGAACAGTGTCCGTTGTGTCCCTCTCGATTAAGCACTAAAACAAAACAAAACAAAAAACACACACATTGATCGCAGTGATCGTCGTCTTGGCATCAAGGTGCATCGCTTGCCGGTCTAGAGGGGGTTTTAATGGGTGGTCGTGCGCAAATAAAAAATAAAAAGGCGATGGAGAGGAGACGTCCCCTTTTCAGCTTCGTGTCCGGATGGTGTCTCCGTGTCGTGTTCGCGGTCGTGTCCAGTCCTGGGGCTTTAATGTTGTCCGTGGAGACAGTGTTGGGTGAGGTGGGTCTCCAGCACCCCGGACGCGAGCCTGTCCGAGTCTCCTCTCCTCTCCTCGGGCGCAGCGGGCGGAGGATCAGCGCGGACTGACGGCGGCTCTGCCAGCTCAGCGCATGTGTGCTGCTCCGCCCCGCCAGAGGAGCAGGAGGAGGGGGGGTTGTGGAGAGGCCGTCCTGGGCGCACATCCAAACAAACTCCCCTCCATCTCCCGCTCTCTCCCTCCAGCGCCCTCAGTATTTTTATTGGCATGGTAATAAAGCTTTTTATCGCCGAAGCTTTAATAAACATTACCTCCTTAGACCCTTTCTTTAGATCTATTCTTCTGGGTTGAGCATTAGTGGACGCTTTTGATGAAGATTGTGGATTATTATTCATATTATGAAATAACAAGTTAATTAATTTATTTTGTAATAAAATATACAGTTGAAGGGTACATTATGAGCCCTCCTGTGAAATTAATTTATTATTATTTTTCACATATTTCCCAAGTGTTGTTTAACAGAATAGTTATGGATTAATAATGTTCACATTATTTCCAACTATATGTATATTTGGGGGTCCTAAGCAATTCCAGCCATGGGGCCCAACAGTTTGTACTTTATGTTATTCTTAATTGGTTTATTTAGCTGTTTTTTGTTCTTATATCACTCAATCTCCTTTCTACATTTTGTCTTTATGCAAAATAATAATAACAACATGTACAGGTCTCAAATTCCTGGAGGGCCGCAGCTCTGCAGAGTTTTGCTCCAATCCTAATCAAACACAGCTGATCCAACTAATCAAGGTGTTCTATTAAGCAGGTGTGAGTTGGAGCTGCTTGGAGCTAAACTGTGCAGAGCTGTGGCTCTCCAGGAATTGAGTTTGAGATCATTGATGTGAAGCAACTTGTAAAACTTTTAAAATGATTTGTTCACTTAAAATGAATTCACAACTAAAATAATATATAAACTATTTCATTTTAAAACTAAATCTTCTGCTAATTTGACTGCTGGACTGCTCCATGATTGAGGGTGGGGGACACATTTGCGCAGAAGTAATAATAATCATTAAATGTTTATTTCTTTAGACCCTCGTCACACAAAATATGATAGAAAATGATGATATATATAATTAATAGGTATAATTTATACTTATAGGTATTTATTAGGTGGACCTCAGATTTCCTGGGGCCTATGCGGCCGCTTACCCTGCTTATTGGTTAAATCCGCTTCTAATTTGAAGTCAAAATTATTCGCCTTCCTGTGAAATTGTTTTAATTTTTTTTTAAATATTTTCTAAATTGTGTTTAACAGAGCAAGGAAATTTTCACAGTAATTCCTATAATATTTTTTCTTCTAGAGAAAGTGTTATTTGTTTTATTTTGGCTAGAATAAAAGCAGTTTAACATTTTTTTAAATCCATTTTAAGGTCATAATTATTACCCCCACTTAAGCAATGTTAGTTTTCCATTGTCTACGGTACACAATTACCCTAATTTGCCCAGTTAACCTAGTTAAGCCTTTAAATGTCACATTAAGCTGAAAACTGTCTTGAAAAATGTCTAGTAAATTATTATTTACTGTCATCATTGTAAAAATAAAATAAATCAGTTATTAAAACTATTATGATTAAAAAATAAAAAATACTGGTTGCCTTAAATTTAAGCTGAGTCCATTAAACTTATATTATGTAAACTGACTTATATCAGCTTGCGTAACTTATAAAATTAAGTTAGAACATCATTAACTTAATCTAATAAGTAGCAATGAACTAAAAGCATATGTTGTCATGACTAATTGATCATATAATTGTTTACAGTGAATGATAAACAGCACTTGGAACATGTTTTTTTTTTTTTTTTGTCAAATAATTTTGCCTTAAACTTTATGTAATTATCCAAAATATTACTTAATTGATTACATACATGATATTGTTATGGAAGCAGACGGACAAACAGGGTGAGTAAATGGTGAACGATATTTATTATAACAGCAGAGCAACAGAAGGATAACAATGGGAAAGTGAATGAAGCTCAGGTTGATCGAATAGTCCTTCTCTGGAGCAGGATGGATGACAGACACTGAGGAAGACCGAATGCACACACCAGAGGGCTTGCGGGGGAAGACAGACTGACGAAACACACAACTCTGACAGGACACTGGGAACGCCGGACAAACTGGAAGTAAACAGGTAAGTAACAAATGACGAGTTTAGATGATAGTGAATACCAGGAGGGTACTCTCTATGAGTCCGCTTCGTAGAAACGAGCCCGGACAATGAGTGGTGTGAGGTGTGTGCTTTTGTAGTGTGCTAGAGTGATAGGTGCAGCTGTGCATGATTAAAACTCAGGTGATGATGCTCGCTGTGTGATATTGGTGGAAGAGCCTGGCCAATCCGTGACAGGTATACTGTAGTCGACATTAAAAAAAATAACGTTTTCAGATAATTAAATAAATTCATTCATTCATTTTCTTCTCGGCTTCCCTTTATTAATCTGGGGTCGCCACAGCGGAATGAACCGCCAACTTATCCAGCATGTTTGACTCAGTGGATGCCCTTCCAGCTGCAACCTCATTCACTCTCATACACTCTCATTCACACACATACACTACGGGCAATTTAGCTAACCCAATTCACCTATACCACACGTCTTTGGACTTGTGGGGGAAACCGGAGCACCTTGAGGAAACCCACGCCATCATGGGGAGAGCATGCAAACTCCACATAGAAATGCCAACTGACCCAGACGAGGCTCGAACCAGTGGCCTTCTTGCTGTGAGGCGACAGTGCTAACCACTGCACCTTCGTGACACTTAATTAATTAAATGATATAAAAAATTATAAGGGGCATCACGGTGGCGCAGTGGGTAGCACGATCGCCTCACAGCAAGAAGGTCGCTGGTTTGAACCTCGGCTGGGTCAGGTACATGTGAATTGAATAAGCTAAATTGGCCGTAGTGTATGTGTGTGAATGAGAGTGTATGGGTGTTTCCCAGTGTTGGGTTGCAGCTGGAAGGGCATCTAATGCGTAACCCATATGCTGGATAAGTTGGCAGTTCATTCCGCTGTGGCACCCCTGATTAATAAAGGGACTAAATCGAAAAGAAAGTGAATGAATGAAAAAAATATAAGCTAAGATAATATAGGCCACACTCTTAAAGCAAGTTCTGGGTTGTATTAAGGAAACACTGGGTCAAATATGGACAAACTGAACCATTCAGTTAAAACTGTAATTCAGTTATTTATTTTTAATTAACCCATATTTTACTCAATAAAATTATTTTACTCATATTTTACTGAGCATTGGGTTAATACAGCACAGCATATTTTAGAGTGTAACACCTAATTTTATATTTAATATAACACAATTTGTAATGTTTATTTACACATTATATCACATTTATGTATATAATTGTTGTTAACATCAATTTTATTCACACATCTGCTTGGATTAATTCATTTTGCTCTGTCACAGACAATATGTACATACAAATGACATAATTCCATATCAGATATATTACAATGATATAAACACATAATTTGGTCTAGCGTAGTGAATATTATTGATTTTTAGATACTTCCTGATAACATTGTGCACAATACATTGTATTTATATAATATTATTGAAATAAATAAATAAGAATAAACCTATGTTTTTCTTTATTGTTGGATAATTTCCAAAATATATATTTTGTCATGTTTCAATCATATAAATGATAATATGGTCAATGATGATAATAGATCATTAAAAGTTTAATTAAAAATAAGTGTATAATAAAAAAAAGATTTACTAACAAACAATAAATGTTCAACTCCACAGTCTGATAAAATAAAAATATATGATTTAAGATATTAAAGTCATATTTAAATATATACAGTTGCAGTCTGAATTATTAGCCCCCGTGTTTATTTTTTCCCCTCCAAATTCTGTTTAACAGAGAGAAGATTTTGTCAACACATTTCTAACATAATAGTTTTAATAACTCATTTCTAATAACTGATTTATTTTATCTTTGTCATGATGACAGTAAATAATATTTGACTAGATATTTTAAGACACTTCTATGCAGCTTAAAGTGATATTTAAAGGCTTAACTAGGTTAATTAGGTTAACTAGGCAGGTTAGGTTAATTAGGCAAGTTATTGTATAATGATGGTTTGTTCTGTACACTATCGAAAAAATATTAGCTTAAAGGGGCTAATAATTTTGACCTTAAAATGGTTAAAAAATTAAAAACTGCTTTCATTCTAGCCGAAATAAAACAAATAAGACTTTCTCCAGAAGAAAAAATATTATCAGACATACTGTGAAAATTTCCTTGCTCTGTTAAACATAATTTGGGAAACATTTAAAAAAGAAAAAAAAAAACAGGGGGGACTAATAATTCTGACTTCAACTGTATATATAATAATACTAATATAAAAATTCACATATGTCAAATATAATATGCTAATTATTCAAATGACAATTGAAAATGTTACATACTTTAATTAAAAAATGAAAACATAGTGCAGTATGTACTTAAAATGTGCTTCAGTTTGTACTTTTTTGTAGTTCATATATTAATTTTTTTTCATTATTTATCATCTTTCTATGCTGTCACACTAAAAGTTATTTTAGACATTCTTCAGTACTGCTATCGTTTCTGAAAGTTATTATGTTTTTACTTTTTGCAGTGTGTCTACATCCTTATCAGTGTGCGTTTTGTGTGTTCTGGTTTCATCTTTCAGGTAATTGGAGAGTAGCAAGTGTTTGATTTCAGCTGGAGATGTTGGTGAACATTGAAAACCCCTTAACTGAAGGTAATTAAGTCACGAGACGGACATGATTTCATTACCTTTATATATATTTTGTTTAGCCTATGGGAGGTTGCGCAGTGGTTAGCACTGTCGCCTCACAGCAAGAAGGTCGCTGATTTCAGCCTGGGGTGGGTCTGTTGGCATGTCTGTGTGGAGTGGGCACGTTCTCATCGTGTTGGCGTGGGTTTCCTCCGGGTGCTCCGGTTTCCCCCACAAGTCCAAAAACATGCGGTATGTGAGTAAGCTAAATTTTCCATAGTGTATGTGTGTAAATGAGAGTGTATGGGTGTTTCCCTGTGCGGCTGAAAGGGCATCCGCTGCATAAAATATATGCTGGATAAGTTGGTGGTTCATTCCGCTGTGGCGACCCCAGATTAATAAAAGAACTAAGCCAAAAAGAAAATGAATGAATGAATGAATATCCGCTTTTCCAGTGTTGGATTGTGGCTGGAAGGGCATCCGCTGCATAAATCATATGCTAGATAAGTTGGCGGTTCATTCCACTGTGGTGACCCCTGATTAATAAAGGGAATAAGCCGAAAAGAAAATGAATGAATAAAACCCCCCACCGTTTCCCAATGCTGTGTGGCGGCTGGAAGGGCATCCGCCACATAAAAGAATAATGTCAAAGTAATTGGTGGTTCATTCAACTCTAATCCGTTTATAGTTGGTTCAAAATGCTGTTGCAAGGCTTTTAACTGGTACCAATAAACATGACCCAGCAGTCTAGCGCTCTTTGCACTTGTTCCCTGTGCACTATTGTGTCACTTTTAAAATTCTTCTCTTGCTTTTTAAATCACTAATTGGCTTGGCACCTTCTTACCTGTCAGACCTGTTGACTGAACATCAGCCTAGTCGCTCTCTACGGTCATCAAACCAGAGATTATTGCACTGTAAAACCCAACAGTCGACTTTATCAAATGAAATGAGTATAGTTAACTCAAAAATGACTGAAAGTCAATTCTACTCATTTGAAAAGAGTTTTGAACTCAGTGTTGAAGGTAATGAGTTAATTAAACACCTGATTATTTCAACTTAAATGCAGTAAGTTCACAGTAATCATATAGATTAGTTAAACACAAATGGTGTGTAGCAATCGGTTCCTCAAACAGTTTGAGTTGACTTAACTTATTGGGTTTTACAGTACTCAGTTGGTTTAAGTTCTCTGCATTAAGTTCACCGTACTCATTAGGATCAGTTTTTGAACTTAAATGGTTTTACGCATCGCTAAGTCGAGGCTGAAATGCAGAGGTAACCGTGCTTTTCACAGTAGCTGGTCCTAAATTGTGGAATGCTCTGCCCCTCTGTATATCATCTGTCTGTTTTTAAATCTAGGTTGGAAGCTTACCTCTTTGATTTGGCGTTTTATCAGTGAGAATTGTTTGTTTTAGCTGTAAGTTTATATCTTTCTCTTTGTGATTTGTATGGTGCAGCACATTGGTCAAGCTTTTTTGTGTTTAATAGTGCTATATAAAAATGAAATTCACATTGACATTCTGCTGTGTGAACCCACCGATAAAGCAGGGACTAAGGATATGAAGGAGAAAGTGAGTGAATGTATTCCCAAAATCTGCATTCTCTGTGCAGAAGAGTTGACCACTAGATGGCAGCTGCCCAAAGCTTCACTCACAGACAAAGATCGACTAAAAAAGTCATTTTAAATAGGTTAGTATTATGTTTCTTAGTATAAATGTGAGTTATATTGATGAATATGACAAATATAGGTTAAAATAAATTTTGAGGTGTGCAGATATGGTAGACTGAAAGAAAACAAAAAACAATACAATCAATCTTCTCCGGGGTATATCAATTTAAAGTCAGCTTTATTGTCAATTCAACCACTTTTACAGGACATGCAGAGAATTAAAATAGCATTACTCTCAGACCCTAGGTGCATAACAGATCATATTAATACAAGAAGTTGAATATTAAAGACAAATATTCGGTATTTTGAAATAAAAACTGATATTTAAAATAAAAATTTATTTGATTAACTTCTGAATTACAGGCGGTTTTATTACATTAAAAGTTTTATTTTTAAAGTAAATGTGTAACCTTCCAGCCCATTCAAATTTTCCTCTTTACTGTTCAACAGAACAAAGAAACAAAATATACAGTTTTGAGTAAACTGTCTCTTTAAAACAAGTCAAATAATCTAAAAGAAGTGTATTTTGCTTACGTCACTGACCGATTATTTTGCTTCTTTGCACATATTCTAGTTGTTCACACACTTAAATTTAACTTTTTCCCTAAGCAAATACAGCTCTAATCTGTTAACATGGACAAGGAATAGATACACACTGCAAGTGGAGTGTGTGAAATGGGTTTATACGCTGATCTTACCAGAAACACAGTGAGGGCCAGTCTGATCTGCTGCTCTCCATAGACTGAAACACAAACACCAGAGGCTGAACACACTTCAAAAACACACAAGCTTTAAATATATATATATATATATATATATATATATATATATATATATATATATATATATATATATATATATATTTAAATGATCTAATGTTCATTTTTAGTATGTATGTATTGTAGGGTGTTACTCTATTATGCTCATTATATAGTAATCAAACTTTGGACAGAGTTTTGGGTATCCTTAAACTAAAATCTATCTAAGAATTGCCCATACAAACATACATGCAAACATACAAACAAATACATACCAGTGTTATGCAGAACAACCAAATACTGAAGAGAATATAAGCCTATGATCTGACTACAATTATGGGACCCTTGACTAAATATCTCAGATGTTGCGGGGGTATATTTTTGGGGTCAAAAGGATTTATTTATTAATTTTATGCCAAAAATAATCATAATATTAAATAAAGGTCATGGACCATGAAGATATTTTGTAAATGTCCCACACAGCAAAATTTCCCTGGCCCAGCTCTGGCCCAAACAATCAGGTTTTCCTTGGCCCACAGGCTGCAGTAAATTACGATGCATGACTAGACTAAGTCTAGCTTCCAGACAAGGGCCAAACATGGACCATTTCTGGGTCAAGTCTCAGCCAAGTTAATAACTCTTAATTAGGCCTTTTTCTCAAAGCAACCTGATTGGTAGATTTTCTTTATTCAAAAATAATTGTAATGTATTTTAAATGTGAGTCAAGACAATATACATTTTTAACATCTGGGCCAAATGCTACATTTTAAATCCCTCCCAAATCTTGTGTGCGACCTTGGTGCCACCTCTGTCAAACCCAGGTCATGTTTGGCCCACATGCTGTATGCTAGTGCCAGAAGAATGCCTGCTGTTTCAGCTTCATGCCAAATCTGGGCCAGAATTCTTTGCTACCTGGGTTTCCTACGATAAATATATAGAATCAGTAATATGCACTGTAGGGTGGCACAATTGTTAGCACTGTCGCCTCACTGCAAGAAGTCGTCGGTTCGAGTCCCGGCTGGGTCAGTTGGCATTTCTGTGTGGAGTTTTCATGTTCTCCCCATGTTGGCATGGGTTTGCTCTGGGTGCTCCGGTTTCCCCCACAGTCCAAACACATGCGCTATAGGTGAATCGAAAAAACTAAATTGTCTGTAGTGTATGAGTGTGTGTGTTTGTGAATGTGAGTGTGTTTGGGTGTTTCCCAGTACTGGGTTGCAGTTGGAAGGGCATCCACTGTGTAAAACATATGCTGGATAAGTCGGTGGTTCATTCTGCTGTGGCAAGCCCTGATGAATTAAGGGACTAAGCTGAAGAAAATGAATGAACGAATAAAAATATCTTTATAAATGACTAATAATTTCGCATCACATTGTATTGTAGGTTATGTTGAAACTGTGTAATCCAAAGTGACTGAAATGCTCAAATGCTTCTTCATTTTGGGCCTGAGTATGTCTTTGATTCAATTCAGCTCAATTAATCTGTATTTGTATAGCGCTTTTACAATGCAGATTGTGTCAAAGCAGCTTCATTTTGAAGATTATAGTGAATTGAAACTGTGTCTTCTTTGAGTGTCTGGCATTGCTTTATCTTATCTGTTTATGTAACTGAATGAATGAATGAATGAATGAATGAATATACATATGCATTGCTTAGATCTTAATTTGGACAGCTTTAAAGGAGTTTTTCCTTAATATTTTATAGTTGTATCTTGGCTTTATTGTCCTTTAACAAACCACAATTTATAACTTATTAATTTATCTCTCCGAACATGTATACATTTCCAAAATATCCAAAAGTTTACACACATTATTATTTTAGGGTTTAATCAATTTTATTTAATGAATTATCTTTTCAGGATTTACTGAATCTTTATGAATTATACATGTATATGATATATACATACATCCATTTAATGTATAGTATTTATTGTCACTGCTGTTACTTACCTCTTTTGGCAATATTAAAGGTTTTTACGAAACATTTATATTGCAACGATAATGCGACAAATAATGATTGTTTTATTTGTTATAATCAGTATCATTAAAAGTGCTATTTCAGGACGTTAGTTCATTTGTGAAACCATACATTTACTATAATAATGAAAATATTAGAAAAAACATCTATAAAAAAGGAATAGCCTAAGTTTTGATGCCTATGTAGGCAAAACCAAATCATTGAATGTGTGTCTGTGTCTGTGTATATATATATATATATATATATATATATATATATATATATATATGTGTGTGTGTGTGTGTGTGTGAGTGTGTGCGCGCGTGTGTGCGCGCGTGTGGGTGTGTGTTTAGCCCATGTATTTAAACACACATTGAATTATGACATCATTTATAATCATAAGTATAGTGGTATTAGAATAATATGCATATTTTATTTACAAATACACATTAAAAGTCTAGTTATTCCACAAAACTCGTCCGAAACAAAACATTAATAAGTGTTAAATGTACTAAATCAAACAAAAAGTGCTCAGGGGAGCTTAAATAACGTGTCGGTGCTCTTTGGGTAAGGGATTCGTCAGAATAAACAGCACAAATCAGTCCAAGGCACTCGAAAAATGTGGAAAATATTAAAAAATGAATACTTTAATAATAAGTGGTAATTGAAATAAGTGCACTAACTTTCCTCAGTGAATGCGAGTTCGTGTATGTCTGTCAGAGATGTGTCGCCTGCGGTGATGTGCGCATGCGCCTGCTGCCCTCAGCCTGGAGTTGAGTCACATTTCCGGGTTCTTCATGACCGCTCCCATTTTGTCTGTGTGTGTGATTTGTGCTTCGAGCATGAGATTAGGTAACTCCTCTTCCTCCTCCTACAGCTACAACTTTCATGCACCCAAAATGGTGTTTGAGTGTCAGCCCTCTCTCTTCTCTTCTCTTCTTTTCTCTCCTCTCCTCCTCCTCCTCTGTTGTTGTAAAGTCCTGCCAGCCCGTCAGCTGTTTCACCGCCCAGACGAAGAACAAGAGCCATTTACATTCACATTCAACAAACTAAATATTTAAGCAGGAGCTATGATGTGATAATAGTAATTATGATTTGTGTTGTGAGTAGGTTTTAAACACGTTTTACTTTAACAGAAAAAGCGCGCTCGCTGTTAAATAAATGTCAACAAAGATGCAGATGAGATATCCCAAGATGTGTGTTAAGCATCTCCTAGAGCTCTGATGTTGAATGTGCTGTAATATTATGATTAATTATATTCGATTAAAGCGAACAAGTTGTATTAGAAAAAGTAAAAGCTGTTTACAAAACCTACTATCTGTTTAGATCTTGTTTTTTTTTATTACAATAAGTATATACAGTTGAAGTCAGAATTATTCGCCCCCCTTTGAATTTTTCTTTTTCAAATATTTCCCAAATGATGTTTAACAGAGCAAGAAAATTTTCACAGTATGTGATAATATTTTTTTTCTTCTGGAGAAAGTCTTATTTGTTTTATTTCGGCTAGAATAAAAGCAGTTTTTAATTTTTTAAACACAATTTTAAGGTCAAGATTATTAGCCCCTTTAAGCTATATTTTTTCGATAGTTACAGAACAAAATTAAACAATGATTTGCCTATTTACCCCAACCTGCCCATTTAACCTAATTAACCTAGCTAAGCCTTTAAATGTCACTTTAAGCTGTATATAGTCTTGAAAAATATCTAGTTAAATATTATTTACTGTCATCATGGCAAAGATAAAATAAATCAGTTATTAGAGATGAGTTATTAAAACTTTTATGTTTAGAAATGTGTTGAAGAAATCTGCTCTCTGTTAAACAGAAATTGGGGGTTAAACAGGGGAGTTAATAATTCAGGGGGCTAATAATTATATATATATATATATATATATATATATATATATATATATATATATATATATATATATTAATTATATTTTTTAAATCAATATATATTTAAAAAATTATTATTAATTATATACATTATATTTCTATTTTATATTATTTATTTATTTTTATTGCCGTAATAATTAGCTAAATATAAAACATCTTTGTATAAAATATAAATTTAGAAAATAATCTATATAAAATTAAAAAGCTGTACAAAAATGGTTTGCTTAATTTACGCAAAACATGCACACATAGTATTAGTATTTTAACATTCATTTTTTTCATTTAAATATAAAACGCTCGCTTAATGTACGTTAAACGGGTGTGTGTGTGTGTGTGTGTGTGTGTGTGTGTGTGTGTGTGTGTGTGTGTGTGTGTGTGTATATATATATATATATATATATATATATATATATATATATAATTATATCCATTATACATCACATTACATATTTCCATAACCAATCAATGCATTCTGTATATATGCACAGTAGATATTACGCCCGAAGCGCGTCTGTTTAAATACATTTAAATTACAACACGCAATACGCATGTAACAGTTCAAGAGGTTTTTTGGAGAACAAAAATGGACGATGTTTAAATACTGCTGTTGCAATTCTCCTTTGTTTACATGCAAGTCCTCTTGTTCGGCGGAAGGAGGCTTTTTGGTTGTGCAGAGCCGTGTGTGTGTGTGTGTGTGTGTGTGATTCCTACCAGCTGTTTCCCGCCTTGAAAGACATCCGATCAGCTGCAAACACACACACACACACACACACAGAGGCAGAAGGAGGGAGGGAAAGAGAGCGAGCGCGCGCCACACACATACACACACACTACGAGGGAACCCCATCAGCTGGAAGAATAGAGTAACCTTACAACTCAACACTCATCTCACGCGCTCATGCCCAAAATCAGCAGGACGCGCGCGCCTCCGCTCCGTACATGAGAACGAGACCCAAACTAACGCGTCTGTTTCTGAATCAACAACAAAAGTAGAAGAAGAAAAAAGAGCCACAGAGGAGAGCCAGAGCTGGAGAGAAGAGGGGAAGCATGGAGTATTTCATGGTACCAGCTCAGAAGGTGCCCTCCTTGCAACATTTCAGGAAAACCGAGAAAGAAGTCATAGGGGGCTTGTGCAGGTACGTAAAAACCCCAACACATTGCATTGACGTTCACATGTGTGCGATTTTTCTTTAATCGCGCGCCAGCAGCAACAGCACTACTACTAGAGTAACATGCGTGCACGATTTCTGTGTTATTGTGTACATGCGCCTCTCCAATGCTTCAACACAGCGCTTAACCCACGCGAGACTCGATTTTCTAACTCCCATTCACCTCTTAAGAGTGTATAAAAGCCCCCCGGGTTGTCAGGTCACTGTTAGCGATGAAATATCTCCGCGAAATCGATGCATTTTGTGTCTAACAAACACAAACCACGTGGTTGCGCGCACACACACACGGCACGCTGCTCACCTCGCGCGCGCGTTTAATATTAAAAAACCGTGCTTGTTTTGATTTTGCTGGTGAATTGGCGGTCGTGTGTGTTTGTTTATTGACTAGGAGTGCGTTTGTGTTTTAGTTAGAGTGTGTTCTGGGGGGCTTAAGTTATTGTGGGCAGTGCGCGGCCATGCTTGTGGCTCGTGCATTTGGCGTCGTGTGTTCTCCCCAGTGCGATAATGCATTAAAAGTCCTCGCGCGTGAGGATTTCTGAGTGAAAATGAGCGATAAGAGCATTTAATGTGTTGGTTCTTGCGGCGGGACGGGTTTCAGATGGGTTTTGGACTGCGTCGCTGCTGCCGCATGGACGGAGGAAGCGCGCATTGTTGTAATGGCGGACCGAATCATCTGTGAACACGATGTTTTTTAATTTAGGCCGGCGAGGTGCTTCGGTGACTCGCTTCACGTGTCCATTTCGGCGCAGTGTGAGTGGGGTTTTATGTTTTAGAGGTTAGTAAATTAATAACTGGTGTTATTTTAATAAGGGGGTGTGTATGCTGGTGAAGGAAGGCCCCGTCAATGCGTCTGCGATCCATTCTCAGAAGGGGGCGGGGCATGTGAGCCGATTAGCGCACGGCGTTGTGGGAATTGTAGTTCTTTTGTGTTACTGACCTCAGTTGGCATACAAATGATGCTTGCAGTTGTTATGCGAACAGCTGATACGCAGAGATTGCTAAGTTGTTGTTTACACGCAATTTATCAGTGTTGAAATACCCTAAGGTGTAAAATAGTGCCTTGAGTTAGCAAACATACTTGTAAACAAACTTACTAGCCTATGTTTTAACTTTTTTTTTTTTTTGTAAAATGTTGCTGTAGTTATGTGTATCTAGTAAACTAGCGATTTTTAATCATTTTTTTGTGGTCAGTGTTGTAAACATGAAGAAAGACTTTGTTATGGTTGTTTTCTTGTAGGTATTAAATCATAAAAATCAATTAAGCCAAAACTTGTGCTTCTAGCAGTTTGTTTATACTGTGATCAAAATGGTATTAATGTGTATGGAATACTTTAGAAATGTTGTGCTTTTGGCTTATGTCATTTATTATTTTTTTGTTTAATTGCCTGTTAATGCTAAATTGGGAACAGAATTACAAGCTTGTGCTGTGAAGTAAAAAATAATAATTTCTATTATTAGATTTAATAATGTTTTGTAATTCTATTGTATACATTACTACAACTGACAAATCAGAGCAAAACCTTGTACGTTTATTAGTGCTGTCAAAAGATGAAATAGATCTGTGCGTTTTGTGAATATAAATATATGCATGACTATATAGTATATTTGTTTATTTTTATAGCTTTGTACTGGATTAAATTAAAGCTGCTATAACAATAACACATTACACAAACAATTTTTTACTCATTTAATAATTATAAAATATTTTAAAAACATAATTTATTATTTTCAATAATTAATAATAATAATAATAATAAAACATTGTGTATGCCAACTGAGGTCGAGAATAAAAAAACTACAATTCCCATATTGCCCAATTAATCATATTAAAATATTATTTCAAATATATAATCATAATAATATAATAATAATAATAAAACGCATCAATTGTATGCTGGCTTGGAATGACAAAAAAAGCTACAATTCCCATATTGATAATTTTTTAAATATTTTATATATATATATATATATATATATATATATATATATATATATATATATATATATATATATATTTATTTATTTATTTATTTATTCATTTATTTATTTTTAATAATAAAAAATAAAAATGCATCAATTGTATGCTGGCCGGGAATAAAAAAAGATTACAATTCCCATAATGCCCATTTAGTTATTTTAAAATATTATCATTTTAATTATATAATTATTATTTTCAATAAATAATAATAAAATGCATCAATTGTATGGTAACAGAGGCGGCAAATAAAAAAAAAAAACTACAATTCTTATATTGCCCATTTTAAAAATATTATTTTAAAAACATAATTATTTGTTTTTTCAATAATAATAATAATAAATGCATCATTTGTGGGCTAACTGGGGTCAGGAATTTAAAAAAATACAATTCCCATAATCCCCATTTAATCATTTTAAAATATTTTAAAACAATAATTTATTATTTTTTAATAATAATAAAACGCATCGCCATCGAACTACAATTCCTATAACGCATGTTTAATCATTTTAAAATATTATTTTAAAAACAATCATTTTTTATTTTCTATAGTAGTAGTAGTAATAATAGTAATGAAACGCATCAATTGTATGCTGGCCAGAAAAAAAAAAAAAAAACTTTAATTCCCATAATGCCCATTGAATCATTTTAAAATAATGTTATTTTTAATTTAAAACATTATTATTATTTTTTTTTTCAGTAATTAATAATCTGTTAACACTGAATTAGGAGCAGAATTACAAGCTTGCGATGTAAATTAATATTATTAATAATTACCTTTTAATATTTTTTGTAATTCTATTACATTGACAAATCAAAGCAAAAGCTTATGAATTTATATATACATCATTCAATATTTCTTTTTAAATGGATTACAGGTGAATGACATTATGAGATAAGTACTGCCAAGCAAACATCATTCAAGCTTATAATTTATACAATATAATAATAATAATAAAAATTATTTTACATATTTTATACACATTAAAATAGCCAAAAAAGCAAGTACAAACTTACTGTGATTTAAATGAATATAAACATTACATATGGCAAGAAAGGTACAAGCTCATTCTACAATAATAATAATAAATGATTATTTAATAATTACTGAATATAATTAGTATTTCTAAAATGATGAAGTAATATAATGCATGTATTGTTTTATTGTTATGGCAGCTTTAAGGTCCCGTGGAGTGCTTTGAATAATGTGCTTTTTTATTCAATATTTGACAATCACAACTGAAACATGAAGAGAGGGCGGGACATAAAGTAGCTCCTCCCCTTTTAAAAAAACAGCCAATAGTGTTTTTATCACAGCTTTGCCAGTGAGAGTGGTTGAGCTCAAGCGCATCAAATGAAAAGCAAATAAGAAGTGTCTTGAAGTGGGCGGGGCATGTCAAATACTAGAGAGCATTTGATTGGTCAAAAGATTTAATAAGAAACTAAAGTATGAGGTGACGTGAAATAAACCCTTTATCCATTTAGGCGGAAGCGACAAAATGCAGGCTTTGGATGTTTTTAAGAGTTATATATTTTCTTTTTAGTTTTGGAGCGCACTAGCTTATGGACGTCCTTGAAAAAAATTGTATTTTAATTTCACGAGATTTTAGAGCAACGGTCTCAAACTCAGTTCCTGGAGGGCCACAGCTCTGCACAGTTTTGCTCCAACCCTGATCAAACACAGCTGATCTAGCTAATGAATGCGTTTATGACTCTTTTGAGACTGCAGAGCTGCGGCCCTCCAGGAATTGGGTTTGACTCTTATGCTGTAAATGAATCCAGTCCAAAGCTTGTCACCTCAAATAGACATAAATTATGTTCTGAGCATTATATTTTTGTGCGTAAAAAAAGCTGGGTCATCGTGCTCCCCTGTAAGGCTGCAAAAGCGTCTGATCTAACCGTATCTCTGGCTTCCACTATTGGCTCTCGCTGTGATTTTGGCTCTGGATCTGTTTGCTGGGTTTTGAGCTGTTGGCCGTAAGGAAGCGATCAGGGAAAGCTGGTGTTCGCTGCTCAATTGTTCGCTGTGTTTGTCCCGACGCGGCTGAGGCGCTGCTGATAAGAGAGGCTTTCCAGAGATGCCCCGCGAGATGCCCAGACCAGAGAGGAAGTTCAATTAGGGTTCGATTTCCTCGGCCAAAGCACGTCTGGGATCGTGCGAGAGCCACAGATTTCCAGAGCCTCCAGTTTACAGACAATAGGCTTCAGTGAGCGTTCAGGAAAGACAACGTGTTTGTTTCACACTCGCATGTTTCTCTTCCTCAAGGTTGCGTCCTGTTGTAGGGGAGAATGGGATAGTTCACACAAAAATGTCAAATGTTCATTTACTCATCCTTCACTTGCTCCAAACTTGTTTCAAGTCTGCTTGTTCTGTAAATTGCAAAAGAAGATATTTTGAAGAATGTTGAAAACCGGTAACCATTGACTTCCGCTGGAGGAAAAGCAAATAGTGTGGAAGTCAATGCAGGGTTCAACGCTAAGAATTGTTTCTACTCACCTGAATATATTTGTATATTATAAGCGAAAATGTGCACTTTAATTCTGACGCCCACAGACATCTTCACCAAATATAAATCAGAAAGGTAAGACTTTCTCACAGCCTCATTTCAGTTGTCAGGTTTTGTAAAAATCTATCTATTGAATCAATTAATCTGTTAAAAAAACATTGGTTAGACGTATGCATTATAGGCTTAAATTATAGAGAGAAATAACAGATGAACCGAGACTGTAGTCAGATCATGAAGTAGAGATGGGACGATACATGTAACTCAAGATTAAATTCTGGGGTGATATGTGGACCATGATAATGATAATATCATGATTCGTGATATCTACGTTATTCAATATATTGGAAGAAATTATCAACGATATATCACGATATACAGTTAAAGTCAGAATTATTAGCCAATGATGTTTAACAGAGCAAGGAAATTTTCACATTATGTCTGATAATATTTTTTCTTCTGGAGAAAGTCTTTGTTTTATTTCGGCCAGAATAAAAGCAGTTGTAAAATTTTTAAGAGCCATTTTAAGTCAATATTATTAGCCCCTTTAAGCTATATATTTTTTCGATAAATAACTTGCCTAATTACCCTAACCTGACTAGTTAACCTAATTAACCTAGTTAAGGGTTTAAATGTCACTTGAAGCTCTATAGAAATATCTAGTAAAATATTATTTACTGTCATCATGGCAAAGATAAAATAAGTCAGTTATTGAGATCAGTTATTAAAACTATTATGTTTAGAAATATGTTAATCTTCTCCATTAAACAGGAATTGGGGAAAAAAATAAACTGGTCTAATAATTCAGGGGGCTAATAATTCTGACTTCAACTGTATGTGACAAAAAGAAAAAAAATACTCATAATAAGGAAATCTTGTGCATATATTAATGCCAACATTTCCAACATTGTGCAAAGAAATATGCATTTGTCTGCTGGTCTTAAATGTAAACGCTGTACAGGTAGACAGATAAAAAAAGTACATGAACATTAATTAACATGTGTAAACCATGATACTGAAACACAGGACAGTGGCAGGGTGTTGCGGATTTCCAAATGTCAAATAAATGTTATTAAACTATTAGAATTACCATATTTTATCCATAACATTTGTATATTTATAACCACCTTAGAGGAATGTGGGGGTTGCAAGTCACTGGCATTGTTATTTTTTGGGTCGCGGGCTAAAAAGTTTTGGAACCCCTGCTTTACCCCACTTGATATAGTCTGGGTCGTTGTATCCAGGGAGTCCGTGGGGTCTTAAAAAGTATTAAAAGTTGATCAATCAATTATGAGAAAATTAAGGCCCTTAAAAGGTTTTAAAAAGTCTTAATTGCGTTTTTACAAGGTCTTAAAATTGTTCAAGCATTGTCCAGTTATATTTATATATTTATTTTCCTCCTAATATTAACCACGACGTGCTCGATCCATGTGATTGGATTTGGGCTGGGGCGAGTCCGGCAAGCTCCTCCGTCCGGGTAATGTCACGTAGTTTGCGACAAACGTGAGAAGGTGATGTGACGCTCTCCACATGTAGCAAAACCATAGAGCGAAACAGACAGCAAAATGGTCCTGGTTGTAGAAATACGAGTTTAACAGTGGCTGAAGTCTGTCCATGAAAACAAGTACAACAACTGTTTATTAAGTTAAAGGTTTGATACTGATTAGAACTTGAAGTGGCGATGAGGTCTTAAAATATTCTAAGAAGGTCTTTAAAAAGTCTTAAAAAGGTATTGAAATTACCTTCAGGATTCCTGCATATACCCTGGTATTGTTTTGCTTTCTCACTACAATCGATCCGCTTCAGAGTTTGTGTCAATCGAGCTGAGACCACCTCGTTCAGGCAGTCTCACACTGATTGTTTCTGCACAGATCCGTGCGCAATTGTGGGATTCACATATGCAAAATGAACCGCGCTAACTGGGCAAACGAGATGGGTTCCGAAACAAACATCTAGGTGTGAAAAGCACCCTATTTGCAAGCAATTGACAAACATTCGCAGCCAAATTAAACTTTCAGTGACAAGGCAGCACTGGCCCGATTGGGCCAGTAACTATCCTTTTAATTGCTATGAATTAATCAGAGAGCCAATCACAATCTACTGTCCAGAGTGTCTCTCATGCTGGTCCCGGGCCATCGGACAGTCCATATTGTCGAGCCCTGCAATGGTTATCAGTTTCAACATTCTTCAAAATATCTTCCTTCACACAAAATGCTAATTCATTTACTCGTCCTTTAGTTGTTCCAAACTTGTTTTGAGTTTCTTTCTTCTGTAGAACGCAAAAGAAGATATTTTGAAGAACGCTGAAAAACTAATCCTTGACTTCCAAACTATTAGTTTTTCCTACAGTGATAGTCAATGGTTACCAGTTTTTAACATTCTTCAAATTATCTTTTTTCACACAAAATGCAAATGCATTTCCTCATCCTCCACTTGATCCAAACTTGTTTTGAGTTTCTTTCTTACTTTTTCTATAAATACATGTGTATATACATACATTCACAGCACACACACATCTATTATCTCAAAACTAACTCTAATTTTGGGTGCGATTAGTAGCGATGTTTTTTTCCCAGCACTAATTTGAATCATTTTCTAAGTCTACCATTTTCATATGGGGTGGTTTGATTATTTGTTTTTTATTATTTATTAAATCTTTTTGTTTATTTATTTATGTATGACTGTAAGGTGTCCTTGAGGCACTTATATATAATAATAATCTCTGTTTAATAATGTGACCTATTCAATAATATGACCTGTTTAATGCACACTAATTTGCAGCGACGTTTAATTTTTGCAGCTTAGCAAACATTCCCCTCACGCCAGAGACGGCGCGGGACCAGGAGCGGCGCATTCGGAGGGAAATCGCCAACAGTAACGAGCGCCGACGTATGCAGAGCATCAACGCCGGCTTCCAGTCCCTGAAAACACTCATCCCGCACAGTGACGGAGAAAAACTCAGCAAGGTGAGTCCAGGCAGCTGCCGGAAAACACACTGCTGATCCAAATCTTCAGCTCACACTAAAGAAAAATACATGCTGTTACTCACCAACCAGTCATTCTGAAGCTGTTTGTGTTTATGAATGAATGAATGAATGCGGATTAAAAAAAAAAGTAGACCTTTTTTGCTAGAACACAGACAAGTGCAAGAGTAGATCTCGCAAACTTCAAAGTGTGTGTGTGTGTGTGTGTGTGTGTGTGTGTGTGTGTGTGTGTGTGTGTGTGTGTGTGTGTGTGTGTGTGTGGGTGGGTGTGGACTGGAATTGTGAGATGTAAACAAATAAGACATAAAAAAAATAGATGTAATACAAAAAAATTTATAAATGTAAGTTAAACAATTAATAGATGTAAGAAATAAAACTAAATGTGGCAAATTCAGACTTGCAAGGAAAAAGTGTAAGAAACTTTCAATCGTGAATGTGAAAATTGTGATATATTTATTTGTTAGTGAGAAACAGGCTGAAATTGAAGTTAATATTCATGGCTGATCTTGTCGTCTGATTGTCTTGCATGAGAAAACGCTACATGAACCTATTTTATGCCTTTTGAATTCAACTTTGCTATTACAGTAAATGCCATCACAAAGCTAATTATTGAGTAGTAAATGAACAGTTTAACTTCCTACCATTTAAACTAAACTTAAAGTTTGGAATCTGTAATGTTTTACCATGTTATTTCAACAAGTGTCATGCATCAAATCTTCATGATAAACTAATATGATGAAAAATTGCTGCAAAAATTATACATTTTTCAGAATCAGAAAGAATCAGAATCAGAAAGAGCTTTATTGCCAGGTATGTTCACACATGCGAGGAATTTGTTTTGGTGACAGAGCTTCTACAGTGCAACAGGATAACAGAGACAGGACAAAAAACAGATAATAAATAATAAAAAAAAAAATAGAAGTCATTTTAAATACGTCATTTTGTCTGTTTTTATTCCACCAAATCAGTGACATCATTTATGAATTTGGCGATTAAAGAGTTAAAATCCTGTAATTTTTAAAACATTTAGTAGTTTTGATCAGGGCTGAGGTTGATTTAACAGATTTATGCAAAACAATTGATATGATGCATTTTTACAGCAGTTTAATTCAGAGGATGTTTTCATCCTGAACATAACAAAAGGGTAATAAATTTGCCCAGAGTGTATTGTTTGTTTGTTTTTTAATTCTAAGCTTTTTTTTAAAAAAAATGTCAAAATAAGATTTGTCACCAAACATCATTCCTTTTGCTGAAACACAGAAAAAGTTATGGCTAAATAAAGACTCAAAATCACCCCAGAGTGGATGAAAACATCCCCAACAGTACATAAGGGTTAAGTTGTGCCATTTTCAACTCATCTTAAATAAGTAGTTTAAACGAGCAGCAAAAGTCATTTTTGAGTTTTTAACAATCAACAATTTATGATTCACTGCTGCGTGTGTGTGTGTGTGTGTGTGTGTGTGTGTGTGTGTGTGTGTGTCTGTGTGTAAGCACATCATGATGTTTTTGGTCCCAAACTAGGGCTGCACGATTAATCAAAAAGATCACGATCTCGATTCGACCCGACACCCGATCTTAATTCAGCTTTTCTACGATTTTCTACGAAATTCTACGATATTATTTTCAAGATCAGGAGAGATGCAAGGCAGTCGCACTGTGACTGTGCAAGTAACTGTCTTCACAGCAACATGGACACCTTCAAATGGCGTTTGAAGTGTCACATACTATATTTATAACGTATAATTCACCCAAAAATGTCATTTCTGTCTTCATGTAATGATGTATTCGTGGCCGCGAAATCACACGTGAGCTGACCGCAAGCTGTTTGTTTACTACCGAGAATGCGCGCTTGCACGCCATTGACGTGTGAAGAGAACCTGAATAGACTGTGAATAACAGTTAATGAAGTTGTAAATAACGTTCAGTTTATTTGAGGGCCGTGCGGGAGGTTTGATTTGCATGTGTGTTTTTTTTTTCTCACAGTGACGGCAGCCATGAGCCACACTCGGAAGTAAAAGGGAAGCCGGTGTTATATAGAAATCTGTCTCCCCTTCGCATGCATGCGCGTCCGTCAGCGCCTGCTGTTAGTCACAGCGGTTTATCATAAACCTTTTATCCATCATTTCTTCGGCAATTGACCAGCGCACACATCCTTTAAATGATCATATCGCATTAGTTATGCTTTTTCTTTCATAACTAACACACAGTGTCGTGCATGAAAATAAATGTTTTCTGTGTCAGTATAGCTACTCTAGCCTAAATAATGTTGAATATAATGCAAGAAGGAATCTGATAATGAAAAATGTCTCATTTTACCAGTGAAAACAAATGGTCTAATAATGTTGTCAATAACAGATGACGAGCACATGTCTTAACATACTTCATAATTATGAATAGTTATGTTCTGATGTCATCATTTTACTGTGAGTTAACAAACAGGACAAGTCTGTTCAAGTCCACCATAATGACTATACAAAATTTAGCATTTTAAGCGAACCACTAGACCTACACATAGGCCTAATATTATTATTATTGTTGTTTTAGCATATGTTTGAGAATTAACAATAATAATAGCCTACTAAGATTAACCTTTATTTTACATCTTTTCATCGATTTACAAAAATCGTGAGTCACATTTTTGCCAGAATCGTGCAGCCCTATCCCAAATTTGTAAACTTTCAGTGCCTGTCAGATTATGTCAGCGCATTCAGATGGATGTAATATGACTCTCTCTCTCTCCCTCTCTCTCTGCCTCTCTCTCACTCTTTTTCCTTCTCCTCAGGCTGCCATCTTACAGCAGACAGCCGAATACATCTTTTCTCTGGAGCAGGAGAAGACGCGGCTGCTGCAACAAAACACCCAACTCAAACGCTACATACAGGTATTTTAAGATCAACAGATAAATCCTGATATTTGGTCATCCTTTTTCCTGCTCTCATATTAGATGTCATCCGTTTCTGCATATCCTGCAATGTTTTAAAATCAACACAACTTAAAGATTGTGATTTGGTCATCTTTTTTTTACTGCTCATGTTGGATGTCGTCCGTCTCTGCATATCCTCTAATGCTTCTCTCCTCTTGCTGCCTTCAGAAGGAGTTCAGCGGCTCGTCCCCAAAGAGGAGGCGCGCGGAGGAGAAGGACGAAGGCATCGGCTCTCCAGATATCCTGGAGGAGGAGAAGGTGGAGGATCTGCGGAGAGAGATGATCGAACTCCGACAGCAGCTGGATAAAGAGCGATCCGTTCGCATGATGCTGGAAGAGCAGGTACACTAGTGACCGTATTACACTCCTTTAAAGTACTTGAATTTCAGATAAATGAACTCAAGGCCTGGAAAGTACTTAAAAACAGACATGGCTCATTGAAAGTGCTTGAATTAAATTAGCTGTTTTTTATTAACAGTATATTTGAGGTCCCATGAAATTAAAATAATGTTTTTTAGATTCTAGTATCAGCATTGTTAGTTTTTAAGATATCTATAAGCTAGTGCGCACCAAAACCGTGACTAAATTTGCGTTTAGGGATATAAAACTGATATTAGCATGTAAAGCTTGAAGTTTTTCACTTCCACCTAAATAAATCAATGATCAAGATGGTTGATTATAGGTCAAAGATCAATGGTTTTATTTATATCACCTCATACTTCAGTTTCTCACCACATCTCCTGACCAATCAAATGCTCTCTAGTATCTGACATGCCCCACCCCCTTCAAGACACCTCTCATTTGATGCGCTTAAGCTCAACCACTTTCTCTGGGAGAGCTGTGATGAAACAAAACAGTATTGGCTGCTTTTTTTTTTAAGGGGGTGGAGCTATGCTATGTCCCACCCTCTTTTCACTCTTGTCCCACCCTCTTTTCACTCTTGTCCCGCCCTATTGTTCATGATGTAACAGTAAATAAAAGGGTTGTCAAGCCAACTTTCTACTCTAAACAGAAGCTTGCACCTGTTGCCCCGCCTCTGAGCTCTTCTGATTGGTCCACTGCTTTCGGACATGACAATGATGGACCGCGCTTCCTGAGAAAGTTAAAGATCTTCCAACTTGACACAGTCTCTAAATAAAAATGCAAGTGTAATGATCACACAAGTATGTCTAGCAAGTACGTGTTTACTTTGAAAAAGAACAGAAAAAGATTGAACATTGAAAAAGATTCGTACGGATCACAACCCACAGTTCAGAACACACGTGGCCTGCGGATTAATACATTTTTTTTTTTTTACTGTTAGATTAATCGTAAATTTGTAACGATCACAGAGAGATCGCCTCTTGCGTTATTCAAATCACATGTATGAAAGCATTTAGGCTTTCCTGTAAAATATAATGATGACGAAAGAAGTTCTGGTGGGTTTCTTAGGTTATTAAAGGTGTTTTCTGTCATGACTTGTTTAGCCTGCATTAATGCATTCAGTGTAAGCTGCACAATAAATCATTAAAAGTTCAGGATTTGAACACCCACGCAACATAAATTATAAATGATGGTGATTTGCATATGTTTATTAATCCTTCGAATCGCTGCATTCAAATCTGAAAATGCAAAAATCAAGAGATTCAGTCTTTAGTCCTTTGAGTTGGCTATGAAGATATAGATCAAATAACAAAGCAGTACTGGGATAACAGTTTATAGTTTAGATAAAATCACTGAGGTATATGGTAATGATTAAAATCACCGTCATATGTATTTAACTTGACCCTCAAAAATGAAATCTGTAGGCAGCACTTACATTATTTAACCAACAGGTGGCGACAACCAGCCATCAAAAATATGCCACTGAATAATTCTTCAAAAATGACACATCTAGCAATGAAACATGAAGTTTTATGAGTGAAAAACTGAATCATTTATTGAAAATGAAGCTAAAAATAAATATGGGTGGTACAAATTATAATGTTAGATTTCTACATTTAGCGTTATCAGCAACAGTAGTGGTAACAGTGAATTTTTCCACATTACTAAATAATTTACCATTTTTATTCCGCTGATTATTCCTTCATTTTATTCTTACTAAAGTTACAGGTTCTCAGTTCTGTTTGTTAAAACCAAAAGTGTCTTGCAGTGCTGTTTTTGTAGTAAATGGAAAGCAAATGACATTTGTCTCCTCCCCTTTTTGGCTGATCCGAAAAATGGTTCGATCCGTGACTAAAAAAATCATGATGTGATCCAAACCGTGAAATTTGTGATCCATTACACCACTACCCATAGCACCGTCTTTGGACTGTGGGAGAAACAGGAGCACCCGGAGGAAACGCAGACAAACACGGGGAGAACATGCAAACTCCACACCGGCGACTTTCTTGCTGTGAGGTGACAGTGCTAACCACTGAGCCACCGTGTCGCCAAAATTGTAGTAATTTTTTTCCTACTAACTGTATTGTAACCCCCTTTCAATCCTCATTTTTAACAGCATGCCATCACCCATTGCACAGCCTGTTCTTATTCATAATAGATCTTTGCCATCATTTGGCAAATTTATTAATATATAAGGAAACGCCTCAATGAAAGTTTTGCTTCTATAAGTGTGTATTCGTGGCATCCCATCGCTGAGGATTTGTCATCTGTGCAGTCCGTTATCGAACTTTTTCTTCTGCCGCATCGGTTTGCGTGCTAAAATTAGCTCGCTTTAGTCTTTGCATATTTGATGAGGAATCACAGAAGGTGCGCAGCTCCCCTGAGAGCGCCAGTTGTTTCTGAACATCACACTTGAAGTGCAAATTAAAGCCCAATCTCTGCTGCTATCCGTGAAACGCGCTAGAGAAACAACCTCAGGCACACAAAACAAGCATTAAGAGTTTTCCTCAAGATGTGAGCTGACTGTTGCATAATGAGTGTGTTTACATGTACATCCGTAACCTGATTTTTGCATGATACAACCAAATGTGCATGTGGTCATGTAAACGTGCAGACCAGTTTTTTGTTATTGGAGTAAAGTTGTGAATGCGTAATCCATAAACTGATCATTATAAATGCATCATTTAGGCATGAGACTCATAATAATCACCTATTGGTTCATTCGCAAGTAGTAGTACCGGCCAATCAGGAGTACTTAAAAATATATAGGTGAGCACATACAGTTGAAGTCAGAATTATAGCCCTCCTGTTAAATGTTTTCCCTTTTTTAACTGAGAGATTTTTATAATTTATAACATTATTAATAGTTTTAAAGGTGCTGTATGCAAGTTTTTGACTCTTCTAAAGCATAAAAATACCATATTATATTTTTAGATATTAAAGAAACATGCTAAGTGTTTAGGACATGCTAGTTGGTTAAGACAACATCTCCTTTTTAATGTGAAAAACTATTCCTTCTATTGCATGCTGTTTCTTTTATTTAGGACACTGTTTAAATCAGCCTTTAGGCTCCACAGTCAGGGATACTGCTGTGGTGTCGTCAATCTGGCAACCCGCTCATGTGTTTTGAAGCTGGAGTGCAATACCTAGTTCAACCACTGGGTGTCAAACTTGCATACGGCACCTTTAATTAAACTAATATTTGATAACTGATTTCGAGGGATGACTCAGTCAGTACTCCTAATCTGGCCGATCTCATCGGTCTGGGTTTCGCTTTTGCAGCCCTAACTATGAACGCGTCTGCCCTGGGCGTAGGGAGATCCCATTCTGAGGGCGGTGGGGGTTGCGGGGGCCCCTTATCTACGCTACTGATTAGTATTCAGCTTAATATGAAGGCTTAAATAGGTAAGTCAGGGTAATTAGGCAAGTAATTTTTTACAGTGGTTTGTTTTGTAGACAATCGAAACAAATACTACTTAAGGGGGCTTATGATATTGAACTTAAAATGGTTTAAAAAAAGATCAGAAACTGCTTTTATTCTAGCTGAAATAAAACTAACAAGAATTTCTCCAGAAGAAAAAATATTCTAGGAAATGCTGTGGAAAAATGTATTGCTCTGTTAGACATCATTTGGGAAATATTAGAAAAAAGAATCAATTTTCCACAGGAAGGCAAATAATTTTGCCCTCAACTGTATGTAGTGACGTCTAGCTTGCATACCGCTTGTTGTTGTTATTATTATTATTATTATTATTATTATTATTATTATTATTAATATCATCATCATTATTATAATAGCAAGCAAAGTCTCTTGATTATTACACCAGAATGAGAGCATAGTTGCTAGCCAGATCAGCCTAGAAAATGGCAAATTTTCATTGTCCATTGTCTTAAATACACACTGTAAAAAAACAAATATTGTTGACTTTAAGTCATCTCAACTTATATCCATCAAACTGACTAAAAAAATTATTCAAATTATACTTTATACGTTGTATAACTTAAAAATGTAGTTGTAATTAATTAAATAAATCATTAAAATAAGTTAAAGCAACATAAATATATTTGTTGTTGACTTTGTCATTACATTTTTGCAGTGCATGGCATAACAGAAGAATCAAGCTTTAAATGGGAAAATTATCTAAACTTTTTTTTTCTTTTTTTTGAGATGCTAATAGTCTAATCTAATTCAATGATTTATGCTAAGCTAAAATTTGGAGATAGACTGAAATGATTAGAAAAATTCTTCTACTATTTAGTTTAAAATTAGCCCATTTCCAAAAAAAAAGTGTTCATGCTAATGGATACAACAATCTCAGACACTTTCATGAACCAAAGAATTATAATCGAATAGAATAGGAGTGAAACAATCTAAATGATGCAACTTGAGCGGATTAAAAAACAGAGTTGTTCAGTTTTTAATAATTTATTTAACATGGCAACTGACATAAATGAAACATTTCAACTAGGATACACACAGAATAATAGGTTTTGGAATCACTTACAACAAATAAACTGGTTTATTAAAGGTATAGTTCAACCAAAAATGAAATTTGCCTCTGATTATTCTCCATCATGTGATTTTTAAACCTTCATGAGGTTCCGTCTTCTGTTGAGCACAAAATAAGGTATATTTAATGTAGCAGCTGTAGCACCATTTGACTTGCATAGTATTTTTTTCTTACTATGGAAGTCAATTGGTGCCAGCATTTTTAAAAATATCTTATTTTCAGCTCAACAGAAGCAAAACTCATGGGTTTGAACAAGTAAACGATGACAGACTTTGTTTTTGCGTGAACTATCCCTTTAATACATCTTGTAAACCTAGTGTTGGCATGTTATTGGCTTGCATGTAAACAACAGGTTTATTTCAGGAAGCTGATTCTTTTGTGAGTTCTCAGCGTATTGGTGTGCATGTAAAAACATACTCGTTGTGTCTTTCTGTCAGATCCGCTCACTGGATGCTCACTTGTACCCTGAAAAGCTAAAGGTGATTGCACAGCAGGTCCAGGAACAGCATGTGCAGACACAAACCCTGCTCCGTCTTCAGCAGCAGCAGCAACAGGAACAGCTGGGAAAAGAGTCCAGCACTCCTGCACGCAGCCCGCTGGTCAGACTCGCTCTCATATATATATATACCACTCCTGCACTAACACTCAACCCAGTGCTTTCTCATAACAGACGAGTTTTGCAATGCGTCATGCATGTGTTGATCTGTTGTGATGATCCACTAGAGGGCATTAGTAGAGTTTAAAGATCTGTTCATTTGCTGATTCATTTTTATACGCTGAGTCTGAGCACTTTGAGGGATGTTTTTAAAAAAAATATCCGCAGGAAGAATTTAAAGTTATTTATCAAATTAAATGGAGAGATCTAGTGTTTTTAATGTTAATTTCAGTTTTTATTTTGTATCAAATCAGAAGTTATTAAAGTTTACACTGTAAAAATGTTGGGTTCCACTCAATTCCTTCATGTTGTCCCAACACAAACTGATTAAAGGGGACCTGTTTTGCAAAAATCACTTTTATAAGGGGTTTAGACACAGTTGTGTGGCAGCAGACTATAAATATAAGCAGTTTCTAATGGTAAACATGTATTAATTAGATTTTATTATAATCAGACTTGATCAAAACAGTCTGCAGAAACACTCTGATTGACATTCTCTCTTTGTACGTGTCATCAGGGGGGAAGCCCCGCCCACTAGTAATGATCTCTCCCTCATTAGCATAGGACGCTTGTCTTGTTTTTGAATCTGCCACTATGCTGCCACTCAGGCATTTGTAGCTCTGCCCACTTTTGAAAAGAGCACAATCTCATTTGAATTTAAAGCGACAGTCAGCAAAATGGCACGATTAGCATCAAATTCCAATACGGGCAGCTTCAAAGAGTTATAAAACATTATTTGTTTGGTATTTTGAGCTGAAACTTCACACACACACTAGGGACATCAGAGGCTTATTTTACACCTTGGAAAAAGGGCAGAATAGAACCCCTTTAAGTTAACTTAATTGTTTTTGCAAATTTAGGTGGATTGAACATAAAACCTAATGGAACTATAGTGAAGATATAATTAGTAGACTAACACGAAGTATAAAACAGTCTTAAAAGCGCTGAGCCTCTTACTAAAAACTGTCAATAAACCAAAACAAACAGAGCACACACACAAGCCTGCATAATGGACACGTTTGAAATCATTCAAGCAACTTTCAGTCAAAAGAACTGAAAAGACTCTAAACAATAGGATAATGCTCTAAATACCCTATATATCCACTATTAAAACTAAGAGGTACATTTAGGTTTGTGTTTCTATTTTATCCATCATGAGAATAGCGTTATGTTTTTTTTTTTTTTTAAAGTGACGTTATTATCAAAGGGGTATTTGTGGCTCTTTCGAGTTCACTCTGTTTTAGGTTAGTTTCTCTTAGCATTCCTAAAAGTTCATTAATATTCCTCACGTCTGAAATATAGCTCCAGAAAGACTTCTGGTTTTGAACTTTTGGGGCTACTTATGGTCTGCTTTAAATTATTTGTTAATACAAATAAGTTTCATTTTGGTGGCATGGTGGGTCAGTGGTTGGCACTGTGACCTCACCGCAAGAATATCACTGGTTTGAGGCCTGTCTGGGTCAGTTGGCGTTTCTGTGTGAAGTTTGCATGTTCTCCCTGTGTTTGCGTGGGTTTCCTCCGGGTGCTGCAGTTTCCCCCACAGTCCAAACACATGCGCTATAGGTGAACTAGATTAACTTGATTGTCCGTAGTGTAGGAGTGTGTGTGTGAATGTGAGAATGTATGGGTGTTTCCCAGTACTGGGTTGCAGCTAGAAGGGCATCCGCTGCATAAAACATATGCTGGAATAATTGGCGGTTCATTCCGCTGTGGTGACCTGGGAGACTAAGCCAAAGAAAAATGAATGAAAGTTTGCTTTTAGTATTGAATGCATGAACTGTGAGGAGAATGACACCTAATTGTATCCAGCGTTATAAAACACTTCACTGATCGATTATCAGAAGTTACTCCCATAATTCACGCATAATATTCGCAGTATTCAATTAATAATGTAGGGACTTTATTTTAATCATTAAATTATTTGAAAATGTTTTTTGTTGTCATCTTTTGTAAAAATGTATTCATGTATGTAGTGAAGACATTTGAGAAATGGACTGTTACATTTCGGTCATGTTTGGGGTCATTTTGATGTTAAATGAATATTTTTATTCAAATTAAACTGATCAAAATATTAGTAAAACTTGTATAAAAAGATTTCTGCTTTAAATTTCTACGTTTTTAAACTGTCAAAGTAAATTCTTAAAGGATCCATTGTGGTTTGCACAAAAATATGAACAATTATGATGTTTTCCAACATTAAGAAGTGTTGGATTAAGCACACTTGATAAAGTGCTGAAACACTTTGATTGACTTTTTCCTTTTGTATGTGTAAGAGGGGGAAGCCCCGCCCACTAGTGATCTTTTCCTCATTAGCATAGGACGATAGTCTTGTTTTTGAATCTGGCACACTGCTGACACACAGACATTAAGAATTGTTGAGCATTAAAATCTCAATAATAACATTGCATTATAGTACTACAATGGAAAACTATTTAGATTTTAAATATTTAGCTTGGAAAAAGTTTATGGTAAAAGTCTGATGTACACAATATTGTTTATGTGCTTGGATGGTTTTACTTGTATTTCTTATATTTGTATTATTTTGAGTTGTTAATGCCAAGAAGCTGACCTAAATTAATTAATAAAAATATATATTATATGATATTCTCAATTTTACTGTCGTTTTGATCAGTGTTTTGTGTCCTTTAGGAGCATAAAATACTTTATAAAATGTTCCTGACCCCAAACATTTCGTAATCTATTGCAGTGTTTCCCAACCATGTTCCTGAATCCACACCAACAGTACACATTTTCAACCTCTCCCTAAACAAACATGCCTGAATCAACTCATCAGAAGAGACTTCAAAACCTGAAATGAATGGGTCAGATAAGGGAGACATCCAAAAAATGTACTGTTGGTGTGCCTCAAGGAACATGGTCGGGAATCACTGCTCTATAGTAGTGTAACTGTTGTTGTTGAATATTGCAGTATAAGAGCATATATAAAGTGAATGCATGCATGAAGTTTTGATTGGCTGTTGGTAACCGTCCTCTTGTGCTGTGTTTTCTCCTCAGGTGTTTTCTCCTGCCACGCCGCCTGCGCCCACTCAACACGCAACAGTAATTGTTCCTGCCCCTGCACCGCCTCCGCCACCCCATCATGTCACCGTGGTAACCATGTGCCCCGCCTCCGTGATCAACACAGCATCCACATCACGACAGAACTTGGACACCATTGTGCAGGTAAAACACATCTGCACCACTCCAGGACAGTGGTGGAAAGTGTACAGTAGAATCATACTAGAGTAAAAATACCATTACTTAAATGTAGCGTGAGTAAAAGTATTTGTTGTTAAGTATTACTCAAGGAATGAGTAAAAAAGAATATCTTTTAAAAGTACTCAAGAGTAGTGAGTATTACACTGAATGGCTGATTCGTTTACATGCAATTTGTATGTGTGTGTAAACGTAATATTCTGTAGTGCATTTAGTTAATGTTTAAGGCCGTTTGGCGAGTTCAGTCATTGTACAGTAGGCATCTGACATCTCATCAGGCTACAGTAGAGTCAAGCTTTAAATAGGAAAATCATCTAAACTATTTGGTCATTGAGTGAGATGCTAATGATCTAATTCGATTCCATGATCTATGCTAAGCTAAGCTAAATGTTTTCCCAACAGTCCCAGAGATCAACTTAATGGATTAAAAAATGGTGAAACTCCACTATTTAACTCTAGAAGAGTTGTAAAACTGAGCCCATTTGCATAAAAGTTTGAGTTCCTGTTAAATGATGGTAATTTAGATTTAGTTTAAGCAGTTTACATTGACTACGATGATCATAGAAAATATAATAAATTACAAGCATATTTAAATTCGACACAGCAAAATTAAACAGTGCTTTAAGGTTTTCTTGACTGTCCAACAGTATTCAAGTGCAGAAATTACACAATGAAATGTAAAATAACATGGTTATCCTTTCATAAATACTTTTAAAAATAATTTAATTTAATAATATCTTTTTTATTTTTAATAAATCTAATACTGCTATGTTACTATTGTAGATATACATACACCATGTAACTACAGAGTCAAGCTTTAGATAGGAAAATCATCTAACCTTTTTGGTCATTGAGTGAGATGCTGATGGTCTAATCCAATTTAATGATCTATGCTAAGCTAAGCTAAACATGCTCCCAACAATCCCAGAGATCAACTTAATGGATTAAAAATGGTCAAACTTGACTATTTAACTCTAGGAGAGTTGTAAAATAAATGCATTTGCATAAAAAGTGGAGCGTTTCATTTTAAATTAAGATCATTTATCTTCTCGCAATAATGCCCGTGAAAATATATAACTGATCAAAATGTATTTATCATGGCTAACAGCTAGGGCTGCACGATATTGGAAAAATCTGACACTGCAGTATTTTGTTTTGCTGCGATTTATATATTGCGATATGAATATAATTTTACCAGATGATTTCAATAGGTCTATTTGGAAAGAGTTTTATTATGTTATATTGACTGCGATGATCATGTCGTTGTCGTTATCGGTGATTTATATAAAATATAGTAAATTACAAGAAACGTCAACAGAGCAAAAAATAAACAGCATTTTGTGGTTTTCCGGGCAGTCCAACAGTATTTAGCACACAAAAAATGAACAATGAAATATAAAATACTATGGTTATCCATGATAAAAATAAAATACTTAATAAATATTTATCTTTTAATAAGTAATCTAATATTGCGACGTGACTAGTGCAGATACACACACAATGTATTTACAGTGTCCAGCTTTAAATAGGAAAATGATCAAAACTCTTTGGTCATTGAGTGAGATGCTAATGGTCCAATCCAATTCAATGATTTATGCTAAGCTAAGCTAAAAGTACTTCCAACAGTCCCAGAGATCGACTTAATGGTTTAAAAAAATAGTAAAACTTAACTGTTTAACTTTAGGAGAGTTGGAAAATGAGCCCATTTGCATAAAAATTGGAGCGTTCCATTTAAATGACAATAATATCAATTTTGTTACAGGAAAATTATCTAAACTCTTTGGTCATTGAGCATGATGCTAATGGTCTAATCCAATTCAATGATGTATGCTAAGCTAAGCTAAACGTGCTCCTGCCAGACCCGGAAAATGGCTGAATGGATTCAGAAATGGTAAAACTCAATTGATTAACTCAAGCAGAGTTTTAAAATGAGTCTGTTCGCATAAAAAGGGGACTGTTCCTTTAAAATATGTCAATAATATCACTTATCGTGATAATGTTTAAAATTATCATCGCTAACAGCTTCTCGGTTTGTTTTCGCAGGCTATTCAGCACATTGAAGGCACGCAGGATAGGCAGGCAGTGCCCGAGGAAGAAAAGCGTCGTGCGGTTATCGTCACCCCGGGCCGAGTCCTGACAGACACCGGCGACTCCGACACCGCCTCCGACAACGAAGGATCTGAGGACTGTTAACTGCCCCGCTCGCCCCCGCCCTCATATCCACCCTCCACGTGTGTACAGGGGGGTGCGCAGCCTCCTGCAGAAATACTCTCTCTCTCTGTCTTTCTCCTCTCCTCCTGTCTTCTTCACACTCTCATACGGGACTCACAGACTCAATGACTTGAAGGTTTCTTGGGGGGATTAAAAAAAATGTTTAACAAAAGAAAACATTGAGGGGATTAAATAAAAGGAAATGTTACAGGAAATGTGCCGAAGACAGAACGAGCACGCTTATGTATACTCACACAGTACTCCATAGCACTCTGGTCACTTGTTAATACGTTCATATTACACAGCCCTTCTTCATACTCATCCGTTAAAATAGTGTTCAGTTTCGCTAACACGCGCTCCTAAGTAGGTCTGTCTGAATCTGCTATGGGTCTTCCAGGCCTCTCACTTCCTGTTTTCACTTCCTGCCCATACGAGGGCATTCGAGTGTTCTGATTGGAGGATTCCCATTCCTGTTTCTTGCGCTACAAGACGTCTCATCTCTCAAAAACAACCCCTTTGCCCCAGCCTCTCTCCGCTCCCCCGCCCCGTCATATTTCTCTTTCTGTTCTGGGAGGCTTGAAGCATCACTGTGAGCCAATGAGACTTCAGAAACCTGTTCCACACCTTGGCTTCCGGAAACTTTAGAGGAAATGTTACCTTTTTTGTTTTTCACTTTTTTTCGGTTGCAGACATGCTCCCATTTGCTGACGGGCGCCGATAGCTGGATCAAGACCGCCGTTGCTTAAAGGGGCTTCGTGTCATGCACACTTTGTAAATAACGCAAAGAGAGACGAGGGGGAACTTTGTGCACTTATTGTCGCTCGCCTTTACTGGGCTGGGTTCCCAGTACGCACACTTGTGCAAGGTGAAGCACTCCCTCCGTCACCATAAAAGCCCCCCTAGTCCTGTCCTAAAAAATTCTGGCAGTTTTTTTTCTCATGTTTTTTTGTATGTCAAATGAAATAAGCTAAATGGCAGGTACGTCTACCTGCAAGTAAATTTGTATCCTTTTTTTGTTAGCACACTTGCTAATAGAAGCGTAAAGTTCTGTTCGTTGTAAAGACAGTGTGGAAATAGCACTACCAGGGTTGTCAAGGCCCGATATAAGCCTATGCAGCTCTTTTGGTTCTCGCCCCCTTCAGAATGAACTTTGCGACCCTTCTCCTAGATGTTTTGTCTTGTCCGTTTTGTCCTGTCAAACGCACATTTGCAGCGTTACGTGATGTTTACGGTTGAACCTAGGAGTGGCTGGCCTGTAATCTTGCGCTCTATGCACTCGCTAGTTCACTCCGCTCATTTTGAATGTTTTGTTTTCTCTGTAACTTTCGCCGTACAACTTGTACAATCGTACACCCTGCAGATAATCAAACGCATGGCGACGTGGTGCTATTCCTGCTTGGGCTCTCCGGAAAAAAGCTAGAGATGTTCAGTCCTATAGGCGCACCGTCCTGCAGAGCTTAACTCCAACTCTACATACCTAAGCAAAGGTAATCAATTGGTGCTAAATGCTGCAAGAGTTGCTCCTTTGGGATTTTTAAAGCAATCGTTCACCCCAAAACTGAAGATGATGGCGTTTATTCACAAATTTCTTTCTTTCGTTGAACACAAAAGGTATTCTGAAGACTTCCTGAAACTGCTAGCTACTGACGAACATATGTTTCTCCTACGATGAATGTTAACGCTTACAAGTTTTCAGCTTTCTTCAGGATATCTTTTGTTGTGCTTGATGGAGAGTAAATAGTAGTGTCGTCACGATACTACAATTTCGGTACTGAAATTTTAAAGCATCGCTAATTGTTTGAAAGCCGCGTAGATTAGTCGATCCATCAGCGGATCACTTGTATGTCAGCTCATAGACGTACCAGGCTTTAAAACAATATATTTCCAGCTAACATTTGAGTGCGTTCTTAAACCGCTAATGTGCAAATGCACTGCTAATTGTTTTAAAGCCACGTAGATCAGTTGATCCATCAGCGAATCGCTCATATTTCAGCTCATCGGCAGACTAGCTGATCCTCATAGCTTTAAAGCAATCCAGTGTCCCTGTATCGATGTTTGCACTCTGTGAACAGCGATGAACGTCACAGCCAATCACAGTCATTTCTGTTGAGCGTGTGAACACAATGGCCAATCATTTGTGTTTAATGTTCTTAAATGTTAGCGGGAAATTAACTTTTAAAAAATTTTAGTACTGTTTGGGACCGAAATGCTAGTATCATGACACGTTTTGGGTGAACTATGCCTATAAGACAGAGGTCTCAAACTCAGTTCCTCAAGGGCCGCAGCTCTGCACAGTTTTGCTCCAACCCTAATCAAACACAGCTGATCTAGCAGTCTCGAACACCTTGATTAGTTGGATCAGCTGTGTTTGATTAGGGTTGGAGCAAAACTGTGCAGAGCTGTGGCTCTCCAGGAATCGAGTTTGAGACCTATGCTCTAAGTGTTTCTCAACCACATTCCTGGAGGACCACCAGCTCTGCACATTTTCCGTGTTTCCTTAACCAAGCACACCTGATTCAGATCAGCAGCTCATTAGCAGAGACTGAAATACCTGTAATGGGTGCGACTGACAAGGTGACATCCAAAACATGTAGTGCTGGTGGTCCTCCAGGAACGTGGTTGAGAAACACTGCTCTAAGACGCCTCTTGGATAAGCCATGCGAAACTGTGAGCTCCTCATACCCCTGGTGGGATTGAGAGACGGAGCGTGTATATATCCCGTGCCAGTGGCTTGCCTTAACACAGCTTCGGTGTGCGCGGTGAGGCACAGAGGCCTGCCTTAAACTAGCCCTGAAGGTGGCGCTAGAGAGCGAGGCCGGACGGCAGCGGTAAGACATGGCGCCCCACAGTCGTCGTCATCTCCAGTTGCATCTCCAAACATTCCAGAAAAGTCTGTTGTTGTTGTTTTGTGTTGCCGGTGATGCATCCGGCACGATTTGGCCATAGTCGAAAGTGTCTTGTTTTTATTCACATTAGACTGAAATCTTTGAAAGCGTGCATGTCCCTGATCCCTTTCCAAATTATTACAGGGGAATCTTTTTGCTGCTGGACAGATTGTGTGTTGTTTTTTTCCCTTCTGGATTTATCAGGTGCTGTCAGCACGCTGGCTCTGTGGATTTTGTCATTCGTATTTGGCTTTCAGAAGAAAGTTCTAGTCTAATATTGGCTGTTTTTTCCGTTTTGTTTGTTCATTGCGCTTTTCTATTTGGATAATGGTTTGCTTGGGTCATAGAAACGAGTCTTTCGTTTGTTTTCCATGTTCGGTCTGTAAAAACGGTTGTCTTTTTTGCGAGGAAAAAAGTCTTTTTGGTCCTCCCGTTTGAACATTTCCTCTACAGAAGCCACAGGGTGTGTGTATTTTTAGTGTATTTTCTACTCACAGAAGAAATCACTGTAAGAAATCCTGAGGACATATCAGAGGTTGGGTTGTGTGTCGAGGGGGAATGGCGGACGATTTTATGAACCTGAAGCACTTACTGTAGTACAACGAGGAGCCACTCTTGTTTTCGTAGAGATGCTCTCCTCGAACGAAGCTCTTCTCGCTGTGATTTTTGAACCACACGGCTGTGTTTAACCCTCAGCGTTTTGTCCTGGCACACACACACACACCACACGTCCTCTGGCCGTCTCTGCAGTCTCCAGACTTTGTCCTGTCTCTCATCTTCTCCCTCTTTTATTGTCTGTCATCTCTTGATTTTTGTTTCGTTTCTATTTTTGTCTTTTTTTTTTCTTTATGTGGGACAGTCAGTCCAATTGGTTGTTGAGAAGCTATTGTATTTTTTTTTAACTGGGGAAAAGAGGCTTGTGCCTTTGTAAAAACAGAATAATAAAGTTTGTACTTTGTTTTTTACAACTTCTTAGAGTATTGTGGTGTTATTTTCAATTCGGTCAAGTTCATCTTTATTTCTATAGCGCTTATACAATGTAGATTGCGTCAAAGCAGCTTAACATAGATGTTCTTGATAATTGAAACCGAGTCAGTCCAGTTTTCAGAGTTGAAGTTTAGTTCAGTCTAGTGTGGTTCACAGTCCAAACACTGAAGAGCAAATCCATTGATGCGCAGCTCCACAAGTCCCAAACTAAGCTAGCCAGTGGCAACAGCGGTGAGGAACAAACGCCAACTATTAACGAAAGTAAATGGGGAAAAAAAAACCTTGAGAGAAACCAGGCTCTGGGCACGATCATTTCTCCTATAGCCAAACTACGTCTAGGTGCCGAAGGCTGGAGAAGCAGGACATCCAGCATGGAGAAGCTGCTGGTGATCATGCTGGCCCACAGGATCAATGCGGAGACTCGTCTGTCACTGTGGTCTTTCAGGAATTAGCCTCATGCTCTCCGCTCCTCAATGACCACCACAGCATCGGCTCAGGATACGGCTATAAATGAAAATAGCAGTTATATAAACAAACATGGAAACAAACATGTAAAGCATATGCAGGGTCTTAAATTTCAAAAACCAAATTTCAGGCCTTTAAAAAGTCCTAAATTCACTGAAATATTGTGTTGTAGGTCTTGCAGGCAGGTTTGTTTAAGGAAGTTGGAGCTAAACCATGCAGGACACTGGCCCTCCAGGACAGAGTTTGGGCACCCCTGTACAAGAAACTTCCAGGCAGATGTGTTGAAGGAAGTTGGAGCTAAACCATGCAGGACACCGGCCCTCCAGGACCGAGTTTGGGCACCCTTGTACAAGAAACTTCCAGGCAGATGTGTTGAAGGAAGTTGGAGCTAAACCATGCAGGACACCAGCACTCCAGGACAGAGTTTGGGCACCCCTGTACAAGAAACTTCCAGGCAGATGTGTTGAAGGAAGTTGGAGCTAAACCATGCAGGACACCAGCCCTCCAGGACCGAGTTTGGACACCCCTGGCCTAGACATTCTATTGGATGCCGAGTTGCCATGCGGTAAAGTATGTAACTGGCCTACCCCCGCCATTTTTCCCCACCAAGATGATAGTGATTGATGTATGTGAGTGTTAACCATTATTGTAAGACAGAACATTGCCGGTACGAGGTTCTATTACCACATCACACACAATATTGTAACAAATACTTCAGTCTCAGTTTTGCTGTAATTGTTTTTCCGGTAGGAACATCTTATCAAGAGTTCACACTTAGCTGATGATTGTAATAAGCTTGCTTGGCATAATGTCTTGGGAGAGAGCCCTGAGCTTACAAGATCCTCATGCCCTGGGCTCCCTCCTATTAGCAGGGCAACAGGGGAGTTGAGTTTGAGATCTCGATGAACTCCCCTGACTTATTTCTGGCTAATGATGGAAATAGGGATGGCTAAAAAGAGATATACGGCTTACTAAGAGCTTGACTATGATTCCATTTTGGTATGTTAAATAGTAGTTTTTTTTTTTTTGTTTTGTTTTTTTAAATCTATATTTTTGGCTCATATCATGTATTTTTCGCTATTTCTAAACATCTGGTTTTGTTTTCCAGGGTTACAAATGTCAAATTGGTTAAACTTTAACATTTCAGAGGAATATCTTTAAATGTAAGTGCGACGTGTTGCTGTGGCATTTGAATTGCATTTAGGAGCCTCACAAATAGGAAGATGAGCTCAGGTTTCCATTGGGTTATTCTTACTGCTGGAGTGTGCCAGACGTGAGCGAAGATCCTTAAACCCCAGGAGCTCGAAGATTTTAGGATTCCCTTGATGCTCAAGCTAAATTCAATCTCTAATCAAGATAAAAAAGGAGGTTGTTGTTTAGGAGCAGCAGTCAGTAATTCTACAAAAGCTTTTCAAATAATATTTACCTCATTTTGCATTTGAAATCTTATCTTTAATACTGTCACTAAGCTTTTTTAACCCTTAAAAAACATTTGAATCTCTAATGATGAATCGCTAATAATGATGCTGATTATAAAATTTTTTACATTGTTCAGCAGTCTTGTTAGTAGCGGTGTTGGGACTTTAATTTAACTTGAATTTGCCCTATTTAATTTGTTTTTCAGGGTGTCCGTGGGGTCTTAAAAAGTCTTAAAATGCTTTCAATTTCAAAAACAAAATTTTAGGCCTTAAAAGCCTTAAATTCACTGAAATATTGTGCTGTAGGTCTTAATTTTCCTATGTCCATGTAAAGCTACCCAATCAGGCCAACACCTATCCAATCAAATATTCTATCTCAATAAATGTTTTAACAAGAGTTTATTTATTACCTCTTTTTACCAATATGGCTTGATTATCTTCCTTACAATAACATTTTAATGTTTTAACTGGGCCATTAGAAAAAATCCTTAGCATTTAGCCTTGTGTAAGTCTGAAATTTCATTCATAATGGTCTTAAAAAGGTCTTAAAATGTCTTACATTTGATCTGACAAAACCTGTAGAAACCCTATTGTTTATGGACTATTCAAATGTATTTTTAGCATCTAAAAAAACTCAACTAAAATGTTTTCATTGTTACTTTTTAGTTATTAAAGGAACACTCTTTTTAAACAAGGGTAATTTTACAGAGTTTATTATTATTATATTATTTAGCTGATCTCTGGGTCTGTCTGCACTTTTAGCTTAGCATAGATCATTGATTCCAATTGGACTATAAGCATCTCACTCAAAAAGGAGCAAAGATTTTTTTTATAATTTTCTAATTTTTCTAAAGGTGCCCTATACTGGAATTCTGGGTATACTAAGGCATAGTAGAATAATAAAAGATAAAAAAGGGATATATGGAAATGGCCATACCTTGAGCCTCAGACATCAGTTTCATCGTTCTCATGTAAATTCCACGAGTGTAAAACCCTGATGGACAACGGGCCAATCAGAAGACAAAACAAACTGTGATGAGACTCATGGTGCATCCCTTCTGTATTTGCATGTATGCTAATTTGGGTCGTTTATCCAGACTTGAAGAGCTGTACTTAATCAAGCTATGAGATCATAAAAAAGCCCTAAGATCATTAATATGCACGCCATAGGCTGCGTTTGAAAAGCAACAACGTTTTTTAGTGAGACAACAATGATACCTCCTCCCCCCCCCCCCCCCAGTTATTCTTAGGTGTACATTTCACTTACTATGTATGTGGGACTTTTATTTTGAAAACGTGAGCGTCAATTTGTTTACGGTGCGCTACTGGGCAACAACAGCACGAGGCACGATCAAACTGGCCTCAGGATGCAAAATGCAAGATTTACAGATTCTGTATTTATTTATCTCCACTAGGAAGAGACATGAGGTATGTTTACTTGCATCTTTTGTTAATTTATCGTGTTAATTATGAAATTTGATGCGCGGTTAAGCAAACACATGTAGACTGCTGAATCAGTCAAATCACTCTGCTCAATTGTCACCTGTAGCTTCAAAATACATCTATCACTCTCTTTTTTTGTCAAGTTTAACTATTATTTAGCCTTTATCCACAACAGATATGGTGAGCAAAATAGGTTAATCTTACTCTGATTGGGTTTATATTTGTCCGAGTTCGGCACAGGTCATGCTGTGTGTGTGTTTAGAGGCACAGAGCTTATTAATATTAAAGACACGAGCCATATAAGGTCAATCATGGACCTTCTGATTCTGTGGGTATTTTATGGAGTAGTAAATGAGATTTATTTGAACTTACCGAAGCCGTAAACCAACACTGATCTGCTCAACAAAAATATTGCTATGGAAACAGATCAAAGGGTCTCTTCATTTTCTTTCAAAAGAGTAAAAAAAAAAAAATAATTAACAGATGCATGCTAAAAAAACTAAAGTAAAAAATGTGAATGGTCTAATTCGATTCAATTATTTATACTAAATTAAGCTAAAAGTGCTCCTGCCAGACCTAAAGATCGGTTGAACAGATCAAAAAAAAAAAGAGAAATTAGCCAGCAAATTTTCGTTTTCTGTCTGTCGTAGTATATTATGAAACTACAAAAGTCAAGCTTTATTTAGCAAGATGCTAACGGCCTTATTTGAAGCTAAAAGTGTTCCTGCCAGACCTGAGCCTATTACAAGCCTAATTTAAAAAGTTGTTCTTTTAACAATAATAACACTGATCTGCTTAACAAAAAATATTGCTACAGAAACAAATCTTAGGTTATCTTTATTTACTTTTAAAAGAGTTCAAGTTGATCAGACTCATGCTAAAAAACAAACATAAGTAAAAGATGCTAATGGTCTAATTCGATTCAATTATTTATGCTAAGCTAAGCTAAAACTGCTCCTGCCAGACCTGGATATCAGCTGAATGGATAAAATCGAAATCTGGTCCTTCTTGACCAAGATGCTAATGGTCTAATCCGATTCAATTATTTTTGCTAAGCTAAAAGTGCTCCTGCCAGACCTGATAAAAATGAGTAAATGAGCCTATTTTAAGCTTTAAAAGAACACAACTTTTTATTTGTGACGATAACACTGATCTGTTTAATCGACAAAAATAATGATACAGAAACAAATCGTATGTTATCTTTGCTAGCTTTCACAATTGCTTGCTAAAAAAAACTGAAATAAAAGATCCGTCCCCTTACTTTTAGAGACAGACCATTTAGAAACAGGTGATTAATAATTATATGAACATATGATCTCATACAGCTGTCCCCCCCCACTTTTAAAATGTCCACTATGCCCCTGGATTCAATTATTTATGCTAAGCTAAGATAAAAGTGCTCCTGGCAGACCTGAGAAAATGAGCCTATTTTAAGTCTAACTAAAAAGTTGTTTTCTTTTAATGACAATAACACTGATCTGCTCAATCGACAAAAATATTGCTACAGAAACAATTCAAAAGTTATCTTCCTTTACTTTCAAACGAGTTTTAAAAATCTGAACTGACGCATGGTAAAAGGCAAGCTGAAGTCAAAATCCACAGTAGTTACTTCGACTGTCCATTCTAGGTTGAATAAATTTTTCAATACTAACATACACTCACCAGCCGCTTTATTAGGTACACCTTTCTAGTACCAGGTTGAACCACTTTTGCATTCACAACTGCCTTAATCCTTTGTGGCATAGATTCAACAATATACTGGAAATATTCCTTGGAGATTCTGGGCCATTTTGACATGAGAGCATCACACAGTTGCTGCATATTTGTCAGCTGCACATCCTTGATGCGAATTCTGTTCCACCACATCCCAAAGGTGCTTTATTGGATTGATATCTGGTGACTGTGGAGGCCATTTGAGTACAGTGAACTCATTGTCATGTTCAAGAAACAAGTGTGAGATGATTAGCGCTTTATGACATGGCGTGTTATCCTGCTGGAAGTAGCCATCAGAAGATAGGCACACTGTGGTCATAAAGGGATGGACATGGTCAGCAAGAATACTCAGGTAGGCTGTGGCATTGACACGATGCTCAATTGGTACTTTTGGGCCCAAAGTGTGCCAAGAAAATATCCCCACCACCATTACACCACCACCAGCCGCCTGAACCGTTGATACAAGGCAGGATGGATCCATGCTTTCATGTTGTTGACTGCAAATTCTGACCCTACTATCTGAATGTCGCAGCAGAAATCAAGACTCATCAGACCAGGCAATGTTTGTCCAATCTTCTGTTGTACAATTTTGGTGAGCCTGTGTGAATTGTAGGCTCAGTTCCCGGTGTGGTCTTCTGCTGCTGTAGCCCATCCGTCTCAAGGTTGGACGTGTTGTGTGTTCAGAGATGCTCTTCTGCAGACCTCAGTTGTAACGAGTGGTTATTTGAGTTACTGTTGCCTTTCTATCAACTGGAACCAGTCTGGCCATTCTCCTCTGACCTCTGGCATCAACAAGGCATTTGCGTCCACAGAACTGTCGCTCACTGGATATTTTCTCTTTTTCAGACCATTCTCTGTAAACCCTAGAGATGGTTGTGTGTAAGTGAAAATCTCAGTAGATCAACAGTTTCTGAAATACTCAGACTTAAATCACCTTTCTTCCCCATTCTGATGCTCGGTTTGAACTGCAGCAGTTCATCTGAATACGTCTACATGCCTGAATGCATTGAGTTGCTGCCAGTGATTGGCTGACTAGAAATTCGCGTTAATGAGCAGTTGGACTTGTGCACCTAATAAAGTGGCCGGTGAGTGTACCTCATTTCTTTTCCTAGCAAGTTTGCTGTGTATATAGAAGAATATAAAACCCTGATGAGCTCATATAATTATGTTTATAAGTGGCGTGAAGTCGATGTCGAGTTGCTAGAAGCTAATACTTAAACACTCTATATTTCTAGTCCAAGTTCACAGTGAGCATGCCTGAGGAATCATAGGAGTCCTGCAGTTCATTAGCTTTAAATGTCCCTAAATGGCAGACGCGCAACAAACTAAAACAACAGAAACAACCACCTGCTGTTTGCTCCTCTTTAGTTTTTCACAGACAGATTGTGCTTGTACATTTTTACAGATTAATGAAGGGAGAGTTCATGAGGCTGTGAAGCGCTCGAGTCGGTGTCTGCTGTGTAACGATAAGGACTAATCTCCGCTCTCTGAGGAAATGATGATGATGCTGACTTTTACACCTTATTCGACTGTCGACTGCTGTAATCCTACTCAGCATGACTGCCAGCGATTAACACCACCGTCTCCAACCTGATGATGGTATGTAGAAGTTCATTCTGTATAGGCTATAGCTATGAAGACCAATAAGCTAAACTATAGGCTACTTGTAATTTTTTTAAAAAGCGATAGTTCACCCCAAAATGGAGTATATGCACACTGACTTAATTTTCAGGCAGGCAGCCCAAAGTCTTCCGGTGAACGGTCCTTCCATTACAAAACCTGTCTTATTTAAAATTGATATACAATATTAAGTGGGTCTCAGACCGGACAAGCATTAAATTCCATCTTTCCTCGCCATGTCTTTTAAAATATGAACATTTATTTGACCTCAGTATTTTCAGTGGAGTTTCTGCTCCAACATAGACAGATTACCTTTTAACACTTTAGTTTGCATGTATTTAATGGTTTAATATTTTAAACTGTCTTGCTGTAATAAAATAAACATGCTATAAAAACTAAATCATTGTAAAGTTGTATAATTTCAAACTTTCATGAAAAGTTATTAAATATAACACAATAATACTATATTCTGACATTGGTTATTATTAAGACTTAAAACAGCGTCCATGTTTGCCGGTGAATTGAAGTTATGCGCCCTGTATTGAACACTATTTTAGTCCTGTATGGAACACCGTTAACACCTATCATCTTTCGTACACATGTGTAGGCGGTGCATTTCCCATGTTTTCTCAAAACCTACTGGTTTCAAAAGACATCAGTCAAAATTTGGATTGTGCAGTAGGTATTCACCCAGAGAATGAGCAGGCAAACATGCTTATCAGGCTTTCAATGACAGAGGAGTGGTCGTTTGAGTGTGCTGAATAACGAAAAGTGGACAGAACATGGTTCGTCAACGTTAGCCTGCTGCTACTGACGGCGCTAGCGCTTACGTAGTCTTTCGTCTCGTTTTACACTTGAACGTGCTTGGTGAATGCTTAAGATTATTTCACTGGATGTATTTTAATTACATTACAACATCAATATTGTAAAAGGAACCTTATAAAGTTTGAATTACAGGGTTTCCACGGGGTCTTAAAAACTCAAATTTAGAAATCGAAATTTTAGGCCTTAAAAAGTCTTAAATTCGCTGTTCTAGGTCATAGATAATTTTGCACAGGTCTTATTTTTCCGATGTCCATGTAACACTAATCTAATCTCATTTAAATTCTGTGTTGTTGTTGTTGCTGCTTGGTTTTCGTGGTGTTGTAGTTCTTTGTTTCACTAGTCCAAATGTAACTTGCGGTATTACAACTACAAATGAGACCAACGTGCAATAGCCAATCAGCTTTCTGTCATTGAACAGAAAGAATGTGACGTCATCGATGTGTTTGCGGAGGTTCACTTTGGGTGCGCGTGACATGATTTCGACTGGCGAAGCTCACGAAATGTTATGAGACTCGAGCAAACACTGCGTGTGACGCTGCATTTGATTTGAGTTGAATATGAATCACTTTGAAGAGATTTTGTCTGAAACAGGTACGACTGAACAGACATCTTTATGATCCGTCCATGCGTGATCATAGAGATAACCAGATGACCAATATTTCTTGGCCACCACAGAAATTGTTTAAAAGTTGAGAAAAACTTGAGGGATAAATTTGTTAAAACTAAAAAGAGAGGCCATGGCAAAAGTGGAGACTCATGTGGTTTAATATTACAGAATGTTTTTCCACCATTCATATTACAATTTTGAATTTGAAAACAATTTAATAGTTACAAACTAAAACTAAGTAAAAAATTATGTCCTTGATAACTGGAGAGGAATATTTGATATTACAATATACTGATGCCCTATTTCTAGACTTTATTGGTGATAATGGTCAGGAATGTTGGACCATTATTGCCTTTTTAGCTTATAAGTAGAGGACAGAAGCTAGCCAGACAGTAATGTGTGTATTGTTGAGTGGGAAAAAAAAATATATATAGTCAGTATTTTTAGTAAGTGTACTTTTTTTTTTTTTTTGCTTTTATTATTTTCATAATAAAAAACTATAATTGTAGAGCAACCCATGTTCTGTTGTCATTAATATTTAACTTTAATAGGCAGAACTGTCTGAGATATGAACTATGAATTTTTAAAAAATCTTGAATGGTTATAAAAATCTTTATGATCATTAAAATAATTAGTAAAAATAATAAAAAATAATTAGTTCAAAATCTTCAATGATATTAATGATATGACGTAGTTCCGGAAACTTCCTGCTTCTGTTTATTTGTCTGACTTGTTGTTTTAAAGAGCCTTGTCCGTTTCGTGAGGTGCGCGATGTGGCGCCAAGCGAAAGTAAAAATCAGCCTTAAGATGTTGGTTTGTTTTTCTCCTGTAGTTCAATGGTACACCTAACCTGTCTTCAGTACTGTAAATTTATTTTGCAACAAATTTTAGGGATATATATATATATGTATGTGTATATATATGTATGTGTATATATATATATATATATATATATATATATATATATATATATATATATATATATATATATATATATATATATATATATATATATATATATATATATATATATATGATTTATTTATTTATTTATTTATTTTATTTATATATTTTTTTTTTTGCATTTTCTCTTTGTGTATGCATGTTTTTGATAGGTCTTAAATTTAATACTTAATGGTCTTAAAAAGTCTTAATGACATTATGGTATCTGCAGAAACCCTGGAATTAGTCACATTACCTCTCACCAGAAGAGCCTCTCACCATTGGCTGAAGAACTCTAGCTGTGCATGTACCCCATTTAAAATGTACTTAATATATACTCACCCCTCAAGTGGTTCCAAGTCTTTGAGTTTTTTTTGAAGAATTTTGAAAACTGGTAGCTGGTGATAATTGCAGTGATTTCTTGTTGCTGATGAAAAATATTGAAGAATCACGAATGTATACAAGTGACAGGTTTATTAGGAACAACTGGATTTTTGAGTGAACGATCACCCTGTTAATCAGGTTTGATCAAACTTGAACAGATGTATGGTAAAAGGCAAAGTTTAGTTAGACATATCGGCCTAGAAAATAGCAGCTTTTCATATTTAGTCAGTCTTAGTACACTATGTAACTGCAGAAGTTTCAAGCTTTAAATAGGAAGAGATGCTAATGGTCTAATCCGATTCAATGATCTATGCTAAGCTAGGCTAAAAATGCTCTTGTCAGATCCAGATATCGGCTGAATGGATTTGAAAATGTTAAAACTCAACTGATTAACTCCTAAGAGTATTGTTAAATGAGCACATTTTCCCACAAAACAAACAAATATAGTTATAAAGTCAAAATTTAAAACAGTCATTTCTTGCTGTTGATGAAAAATAGTGAATTTGAATCACGAATGTATACAAGCGGCAGGTTTATAAAGAAATTACATGATGTTTGAGTGAACTATCACCCTGACAACCAGATTTGATTTTAATTTTAAAAAGGAAGAAATGCTAAGGGTCTAATCTGATTCAATGATCCATGCTAAGCAAAGCTAATAATGGTCCCGCCAGACCCAGATATCGGCTGAATAGATAGCCAGATTTGATCAAACTTGAACCGAGTGGTAAGACAAAGTTTATTAAGACATATTGGCACAGAAAATAGCAACTTTTAAAATTTTTGTCAGTTTTAACTACAGAAGATTCAAGCTTTAAATAGGAAGTGATGCTAATGGTCTAATCTGATACAATGATCCATGCTAAGCAAAGCTAATAATGCTCCCACCAGACCCAGATATCGGCTGAATAGATAGCCAGATTTGATCAAACTTGAACCGAGTGGTCAAAGACAAAGTTTAGTAAGACAAGGCACAGAAAATAGCTACTTTTTACATTTTTGTCAGTTTTAACTACAGAAGATTCAAGCTTTAAATAGGAAGTGATGCTAATGGTCTAATCTGATACAATGATCTATGCTAAGCTAAGCTAAAAATGCTCCCGCCAGACCAGGATATTGGCTATATAGTTTCAAGTGGCAGGTTTATTAGGAAACAATCGGATTTTTGAGGGAACTATGTGATGATGCTAATGGTCTAATCTGATTCAATGATCTATGCTAAGCTAAGCTAAAAATTTTCCCACCAGACCCGAATATTGGCTGAATGGGCTTAAAAATGGTAAAACTCAACCGTTTAACAGTAGGAGAGCTGTAAAAGGAGCACATTTCCCCCCCAAAAAATGTATAATGTCAAAAAAGCTACACAATAATTCCAGTGATTTATTGTTGCTGATGAAAAATAGTGTATTTAAATCACGAATGTATACAAGTGGCAGGTTTATAAAGAAATGACATGATTTTTGAGGGAACTATCACCCTGGCAACCAGATTTGATTTTAATTTTAAAAAGGAAGAAATGCTAATGGTCTAATCTGATTCAATGATCCATGCTAAGCAAAGCTAATAATGCTCCCACCAGACCCAGATATCGGCTGAATAGATAGCCAGATTTGATCAAACTTGAACCGAGTGGTCAAAGACAAAGTTTAGTAAGACAAGGCACAGAAAATAGCTACTTTTTAAATTTTTGTCAGTTTTAACTACAGAAGATTCAAGCTTTAAATAGGAAGTGATGCTAATGGTCTAATCTGATACAATGATCTATGCTAAGCTAAGCTAAAAATGCTCCCGCCAGACCAGGATATTGGCTATATAGTTTCAAGTGGCAGGTTTATTAGGAAACAATCGGATTTTTGAGGGAACTATGTGATGATGCTAATGGTCTAATCCGATTCAATGATTTATGCTAAGCTAAGCTAAAAATTCTCCCACCTGACCCGAATATTGGCTGAATGGGCTTAAAAATGGTAAAACTCAACTGTTTAACAGTAGGAGAGCTGTAAAAAGAGCACATTTCCCCCCCAAAAATGTATAATGTCAAAAAAGCTAAACAATAATTCCAGTGAATAGTGAATTTGAATAACGAAAAAAAATGTAAATGCCGTGTCACAAATAGTGTTGCCTTGTAAAACATACGTACAGCATTCCTCTTCAGTTGCCAAAATCAACACCAGCTGGCCTACCAAGCCACTCTTGTACAAACCGGGTGCACGAGATGTCCGAACACCCTTGATTTCGCGTCACGACCATGACGGCTCTGCTAAAAGTGACAGTCAGCTGCTCCGGGTGCACCCTGTTCTGTCACCTACGGCACCAGCCCCCTCCATACAGTCCCATCTAAAAGACCACCTTCTTTCTGGCGCCCTCTGACCTTCTCAGCCTGGTATATATAGCCAGAGAAGCTACCAGAGGTCTCCTGGCAGCCAACATGAAGGTCTTAGTCTCGCTCTGCGTCTTTGTGCCCCTGCTGGCACTGGCCACAGCAGGTAAGAGCATTATACCATTTACAGTAGATCAGAAATGTGGACCAGATGTCTGTAGAGCCAATCCATGTGTAGCGTTTTGAAATGTATTAGTTTAGCATGTGAAAGGGGAAACTCTTACACTCAACGGGAAACTGAATCAATGATCGAAAGCATTGGATGTTAAGGTTATGACAGTATAGGCCCTTTTAAGTAGGCAGGCATGGCGGCACTAATGAATAAACGGTGCCTTAAAACTGTGACGGTCACCAGCGGGAGATTGGCCATGCCACCATCTGCTGAGCTATTTAAACCTACCCGCAGTGCTCAATAATAACTCTGGGCATGGATGAGTTATCTTGGGACGTTCGGTTTAACAAAAAGTAGCCTTAAAGGGGCAGTTCACACTGAAAAACTGAAAATAGTTCACTCATACTATTAATTGTTCCAGATTTGTCTTAGTATCTTTCCTCTGTTGAGGAAACGATGATATTTTGAAGAAGGTTTGAGAGTTTTTTTCTTCTGTTGAACACAAAAGAAAGAGGAAAGCTGAGTTAATGACTTTCATAGTAGGAAAAACAAATCAATAGTTACAGTTTTTCAGCTTTCTTCAAACTATCTTCTTTTATGTTCTACAGAAGAAAGTC
>NC_079437.1:9823486-9895986 GCF_903798145.1 Danio aesculapii | reverse complement strand
AGTATTAATAAGCAGCCAGTATTGTATTAAAAGGCAGGTAATAAGCCAGTAGTTGATGATGAGAATTGGTACTTAAACTAAAGTCTTACCTTTTTTTTTTTCTCGGTTTGAACTTTTTAAATGTCTATTTCGAGGTTCCCCCCACAATATATAACTTTCTACCTCAGAAAACAACTAATTAACTTATTAATAGTTCGTAAGGAAGTTGTTGGGTCTAGGTATCATGTTGAATAAAATCATGTTTTATAAGTACTTTTAGGCAGCCAATATCGTATTAATAGGCAGGTAATGAGTACTTAAAATAAAGTGTTACATTTTTCTTGGTTCGAACTTTTTAAGCATCTATAGAGATTTTTCCCCACTATATATAACATTTTACCTCAGAAAACAACGAATTAGCTTCTTAATAATAGTAAGGACGTAGTTGGGTTTAGGTATCAGATAGGATTAGGGATGTAGAATAAAATCATGTTTTATAAGTATTAATAAGCAGCCAGTGTCGTATTAATATGCAGGTAATCAGCCAGTAGTTAAACTAAAGTCTTCCTTTTTTCTTGGCTTGATGAACATTTTAAGCATCTATAGAGTTTTATATAAATTTTTACCTCAGAAAATAACTAATTAGCTTATTATTAATAGTTAGTAAAGAAGTTGTTGGGTTTAGGTATCAGGCAGGATTAGGGATGTAGAATAAAATCATGATTTATAAGTAAATCTGCAGATTCTTTGCCAATAATTGAGTCTATTTATTTACTTGTGTAAATTTAAATTTATTCTGTTGTTAAATTAATTTCAGTAATATTATTGACTAATATGAAAATGATTTATTTACAATACAGTCTGTAAAGTAATATGTTCTGTCTTTTAGTAAAGATGTTAAATGAAAGACTTGCTTAGTTTAACAAATAAGCAGATCTAATTGGATTTGCATTGTAAACAATAAATAAGTTATTTAATTAAATAAGTTCAAAACATATTCTATTTTAAATCTAAATTTTTTTTGTTATTATACCCCCAAAATCATTCCGCATAAACCTGCAGATTTTCTTTTTACAAAATTCTGCACAGAAATAGCAAAAAATGTCCACAGATTCTGTCTGGCCCTGTGTATAAGTACTAATAAGCAGCCAATATCGTATTAAAAGTCAGGTCATAAGCCAGTAGTTGAACTAAAGCATCTATAGAGCTTTTCTTCCTCCACTATATATAACTTTTTACCTTGGAAAGGTTCTGAGGCTGTCAAAAGTTATTTCTGGACCCATCATTACCATCGAAGAACCTTTCAATGTGAAAGTGAACCAGAGAGGAAGTGCTCCCTGTTGGCTGTGCACTTGATATGGGTTCTCGCAGCGAGTAAGGGCTCTCCCCGCCTTTCAGCAATGTAGTACAGCAGGCATGTGGAGCCCCTGCTCTTTAGGGACTTCCCTCTGCTAGGAATTGTGGTATGGGCGGCCAAATGCTTATTCCATAAAAAGGCCAATGCGATGCAGCTTTACAGAAACGAGTCATGTTTTCAATCCTCGGCTCCATTTGACGTTCATAACTCTGATACACATGATTCCCTGTGGATTTACCACCCGGATATGATCCTGGTTCTCGGGTTCAGAAATGTCACACAAGGCATTGCCATCTAGTGACATGCTAATAAAAGCTTTGAAGTAACAAGCTAAAAACAGTGCTTTTTTTTTAAAGTCCTACCTGAGAACTCTTTGTCTTTGCTTTTTAGTGATTGTTCTCTTTTTGTTGGGTGTTGACGTGTGTTATATTATGCCAGAAACTTGTTTAATGAGTGTCTTAGTTGGCTGCTAATTTTGGAAGCTCAGAATCAAGTCTTTGATTGACAGATGAAGGCCAGTGAAGCTCCGCCCCCTCCCCTGGCTCTTTCTGAGCCGTGACCCATTGTGGAGTTATTTCTGTCATCGAGCGAGACCAGAACCTTGGCACCTGTTGCTATTCATGTCGCTCAGTGATTGGCCATGAAAGATGGATGGAGAGAGAAAGAGGGAGGGGTTGAATATTAAAAATAATTTAAATATATACAAATAAATATATGCAGCTTTTTATTTTGTACTTTGTTTCTGTCCTAATTTTATTTTTATTCTCTCTCTCTCTCTCGCTCTCTCTCTCTCGCTCTTGTCCATCTATCCATTCATTAAATCTATCCACACATCCATCGATTTGTTCATCCATCTAACTTGTTCGTCCATCTGTTTTTCCATCCATCTATTTTTCTGTTGTTCTATCTGTCTGTCATTCTATCATTCTATTTGTCTGTCGATCTGTTTGTCTGTATCATTCTATCTATCCATCATCCATTCATCTATTTATCTGTCCATCCATCCATCCATCCATCGTTCTATCTATCTGTCTGTCTGACATTCTATCTTTCGTTCTATCTATCTGTCGTCATATATCGTTCTATCTGTCATTCTGTATGTCCCTCTATCTATCTGTCATTCTATTTGTCATTCTATATGTCGTTAAATCTATTTTTCTATTTGTGATTCTGTCTGTCGTTCTTTATCGTTCTTTCTGTCGTTCTATCTGTCGTTCTATCTATTGTTCTATTTGCCGTTCTATCTGTCGTTCTATATGTCGTTAAATCTATTGTTCTATCTGTGATTCTGTCTGTCGTTCTATATCATTCTATCGGTCGTTCTATCTGTCATTCTTTCTGTCGTTCTATCAGTTGTTCTATGTCATTCTATCTATTGTTCTGTCTGCCGTTCTATCTATCGTTCTATACATCGCTCTATCTATCTATCTATCTGTCTGTCTGATGTTCTATCTATCGTTCTATCTGTCGTTATATATCGTTCTATCTGTCGTTCTTTATGTCGTTCTATCTATCTGTCATTCTATCTATTGTTCTATTTACCGCTTTATCTGTTGTTCTATTTGTCATTCTATATGTCGTTAAATCTATTGTTCTATCTGTGATTTTGTCTGTCGTTCTTTATCGTTCTTTCTGTCGTTCTATCTGTCGTTCCATCTATTGTTCTATCTGTCGTTCTATATCGTTCTATCTGTCATTCTTTCTGTCGTTCTATCAGTTGTTCTATGTCATTCTATCTATTGTTCTGTCTGCCGTTCTATATGTCATTCTATCTATCTATCTATCTATCTATCTATCTATCTATCTATCTATCTATCTATCTATCTATCTATCTATCTATCTATCTATCTATCTATCTATCTATCTATCTATCTATCTGTCTGTCATTCTATCTATCATTCTATCTATTTGTCGTTATATATCATTCTATCTGTCGTTCTGTATGTCCCTTTATCTATCTTTCATTCTATCTATTGTTCTATCTATTGTTCTGTCTGCCGTTCTATCTGTTGTTCTATATGTCGTTCTATCTATCTGTCTGTCTGACGTTCTATCTATCGTTCTATCTATCTGTCGTTATATATTGTTCTATCTGTCGTTCTGTATGTCCCTCTATCTATCTTTCGTTCTATTTATTGTTTTATCTGTCATTCTATCTATTGTTCTATTTGCCGTTCTATCTGTCGTTCTATATGTCGTTAAATCTATTGTTCTATCTGTGATTCTGTCTGTCGTTCTATATCATTCTATCGGTCGTTCTATCTGTCATTCTTTCTGTCGTTCTATCAGTTGTTCTATGTCATTCTATCTATTGTTCTGTCTGCCGTTCTATCTATCGTTCTATACATCGCTCTATCTATCTATCTATCTGTCTGTCTGATGTTCTATCTATCGTTCTATCTGTCGTTATATATCGTTCTATCTGTCGTTCTTTATGTCGTTCTATCTATCTGTCATTCTATCTATTGTTCTATTTACCGCTTTATCTGTTGTTCTATTTGTCATTCTATATGTCGTTAAATCTATTGTTCTATCTGTGATTTTGTCTGTCGTTCTTTATCGTTCTTTCTGTCGTTCTATCTGTCGTTCCATCTATTGTTCTATCTGTCGTTCTATATCGTTCTATCTGTCATTCTTTCTGTCGTTCTATCAGTTGTTCTATGTCATTCTATCTATTGTTCTGTCTGCCGTTCTATATGTCATTCTATCTATCTATCTATCTATCTATCTATCTATCTATCTATCTATCTATCTATCTATCTATCTATCTATCTATCTATCTATCTATCTATCTATCTATCTATCTATCTGTCTGTCATTCTATCTATCATTCTATCTATTTGTCGTTATATATCATTCTATCTGTCGTTCTGTATGTCCCTTTATCTATCTTTCATTCTATCTATTGTTCTATCTATTGTTCTGTCTGCCGTTCTATCTGTTGTTCTATATGTCGTTCTATCTATCTGTCTGTCTGACGTTCTATCTATCGTTCTATCTATCTGTCGTTATATATTGTTCTATCTGTCGTTCTGTATGTCCCTCTATCTATCTTTCGTTCTATTTATTGTTTTATCTGTCATTCTATCTATTGTTCTATTTGCCGTTCTATCTGTCGTTCTATATGTCGTTAAATCTATTGTTCTATCTGTGATTCTGTCTGTCGTTCTATATCATTCTATCGGTCGTTCTATCTGTCATTCTTTCTGTCGTTCTATCAGTTGTTCTATGTCATTCTATCTATTGTTCTGTCTGCCGTTCTATCTATCGTTGTACACATCACTCTATCTATCTGTCTGTCTGTCTGATGTTCTATCTATCGTTCTATCTGTCGTTATATATCGTTCTATCTGTCGTTCTATCTATCTGTCATTCTATCTATTGTTCTATTTACCGTTTTATCCGTCATTCTATTTGTCATTCTATATGTCATTAAATCTATTGTTCTATATGTGATTCTGTCTGTTGTTCTATATCATTCTATCTGTTGTTCTATCTGTCATTCTCTGTCGTTCTATCTGTCATTCTATCTGTCTGTCGTTCTATCTATCTGTCGTTCTATCTATCGTTCATTCTATCATTATTCCATCTATCTGTGGTTCTATCTATGTTGTTTTATCTGTCATTCTGTTTATCATTTTATCTGTCAAACTATCTGTCTGTCCGTCCATTCATCCATCCATCCATCCATCTAGCTATCTGTCTATCATCTTTATAGGTGTATTTTATAGGTATATTTATTTTTTATTGAGGATTTTTTCTTTCTTTCAAGTTTCAAGATTTTTTAATATATGTTTTTAATTAATTAATTAATTTATCTCTCAGATTCCATATGTTCAGATAATTGTATCTCTGACAAATATTGTTCTATTATAACAGACACACAATGGAAAGCTTATTTGTTCAGCTTTAAGGTAATGTATAAAACTCATATTTTAGATTGACACTTATGACTGTGGTCCAGGGTCACAAATGATAATTATATTTAAATTAAGCTGAAACAACACAATTGTTTTTTTTTTAATTTTTCTATGTTCAATCAACTTAAAAATGTAAGTCAACTTACGATTGTGTGGAGCTCAGCATTTTTACAGTGTAACATTATCTTTCAGTACAGTTTAATAACCTTGATTTCTGTGCTATATTACACATTTTGTAATCTCATGTGCATCCTTGACTATAGTAATAATGCAAAATTATGCAGCATAAAAATTCCTTAAGAGCTTGTCCAAAATTTTAGGTGATATTCAGCGAAGTTTAGCAGCTGTGTAATTCAATTCATTGAATCATCCCCAAAGCACTGTTGTTCATCTGGAAATCCCCTGGCCCACAGTAAAGGTTGTGTGCATCTCTCCTGAGCTGCCGGTAAATCCTGCGGGTTCAGACGGGCTCAAGGCTCGCCTCTCTAATCATGTTCACATTAATTCAATTTACCTCCCGCATCTGCCAGCAGAACATGATCAGGGCCGAAGGAAAGCCAACCTGTGAGCCGCCGCACCGTATTAGCTCATCTGTGTGATAGAAAATGAGCCACATTTGTTGTATTCATTGCTTAGTGCTCTGTCAGAGGTCTAAACAATCACCTGCAGCTTTTCAAGAGCCTCCATCTGTGTTTATGCAATGAATCGCTGTCATAAACACTGAGCGAGCCTTCCAAGAGATTTTCTAAATAGACTATTATGTAAACATTTGTAAGGTTAGCAGATGGTATTGAAGTGCCACTGAAATCAAAGCATATTTTTTTCTTAAAGTCTGTGTGAAATCAAAATGTGCAATGTTTATTTTGCAAGCGCATATTGTTATTCTTTAGGTGAACAAATAGTCTGTGCAAGTTAATCCATTTTATTTTGGTAATCTTCAATCAAATCTGAGCATTTGCTTTTGCGTTTGGAGTGGGCGGTCCTTCTGATGATGTCAGTTTGACATCATCAGCCACAATATTCTTAGCCACGCCCCTTTTACAGTTAGTTGGCTGCAAACAAATCATAGATATTTACATTAGATGTCACCTACGCCAGTGGTTCCCAAAGTGGGGTTCGGGACCCCCCCGAGGGGTCGCAGGACAATGAAGTGGGGTCGCTTGATGATTTCCAAAAGTCCTAATTAATTTTATGAATTATTAGAATTACCATGTTTTATCCATTACCTACTGAAGATAAAAATAGTAGTTTGTAGTTACTATATACTATATAGTTACTATAGTAGCTTATAGTTACTAGTTCTATTGGATTGCGACCCCTGGGGTGATTACATTATATTAAAGACACAGCAATAGCGTCAGATGTGTCAATAGCGTGTTTCTGACACATTTACAGCACTCGCATACTTAAAAAAAAATTAAACGAAGAATAGATGTGGGCCTATTGGTGTGTGTGTGTGTGTGTGTGTGTGTGTGTGTGTGTGTGTGTGTGCATGCAAGGTTTCTATATTTATAACCACCTCAGAGGGTATTGGGGATCACGAGACACTGGCATTGTTATTTTGGGGGTCACGGGCTAGAATTTAGTGCAAGTTTGTGCTACTTTGCTTTATGCTCAGTGCAGTAAGTGACTGTCACAAAGATGAGATGTAAACAGATCCAATTGCAAGTAAAAGTGTATTAGCTGAATTGCTCAGTACAAAAGGAACAAAGGCTGACGGCAAGTCTGATAGCATGGGATGCAAGATAACTCACAAGTCCTGGGGAACAGCAGAATGAGACCTGAAACACAGGAACAAACATGAACAACTGAATGTCATAAGGTGAGAAACGAGTCCTTAAGTTAGTCTTTATAATAGGTTGCAGGTGAACTCACTAATTAGTCGGCCCACACTGAATCTGCACGCGCAGAATTCCGCAGATTTTCCGCAGATTTCTGCAGCTTTTTAGCCCATCATTGATTCTGTTTATTTACTTGAGTAAATGTGTGTAGATCTAAATGTATTAAGTTTGTAAATTAATTACAGTAATATTATTGACTAATATGAAAATGTTCATCTGATTTATGTACAATGCAGTTTGTACAGGAATATTTTCTGTCTTTCAGTAGAGATATTATATGAGAGACTTGCTTTGTTTACCAAATAACGTGAATCTAATTGGATTTGCATTTTAAACATTAAATAAAAGTTGAAAAATATATTGTTTTAGTTACGATACTCTCAAAATCATTCCACAGAAATCTGCATATTTTTACCAAAATTCTCTGCAGAAATAGCAAAAAACGTCCGCAGATTCCATCTGGCCCTACTGATTAGTCAAGGAAAGGTAACCAAACACAGCTATGCGACAGACATAACAACAAAAGGAGAACACAGATATATGAACCGTGACTGTATTATCATCAATACTTGAGCACAAATGTTCGTAACATATAAAAACGTAAAAAATGAAATCTTACCTATGACATACTATGCCTTTATGCTTTGCCTTCGTTGTTCACTCTTTACTACACCCATACACAGCGCTAAAGTCCAGCATCTTCATGTTGGCTTTAGTCTTGACTAGTGCGGTTAAATGACACTTGTCCTGGGACACTGTACAATATGTGGCAGCGGTATAGATGCATGCTCAGGGTACAAATGCAATATCTAGTGTATATATATATATATATATATATATATATATATATATATATATATGCAAACAAATGATGTGCAAAAAGAAAGCCCCGCCCCCTACTCAATATCAACATACTCAAATAAAAATCTCAGGAAATTCTGCTGACTTTATAAGCTAGTGTGTTCCAAAACCAACAAAAATCACATTTCAATCAAATAAGCAAAACTTCTTGCGGTTCCTACCACTAAAAATCGATGTTTTATGACATCACTGAGCACTTTAGCATCTCATAAGATCTCCTGACTAATCAAATGTTCTCTACTATCTGAATCGACTACTCTTCTACAAGAAATCATTCAATTATTCACATGAAACCAGGCGTTCATAAAGAGTCTAAACACCTGCTCAAATAAGAAAGTAATCTACAGTATAGTGTCACAATGTTGATCTGAACTTGGTCGTAATGCTGTGTTCACACCATATGCGGCACGCAAATCGTGCTCTTTGTGTGTAAACAGACGCATGAACATTTTTAGTTTACTTGCTTCATTCGAGCGTCAAATTTGCGAATCGCGTGTCACTTTGTGTCACAAATTCACTTCACAATAGATGCAGATTCGCATAATGTGCATGGCACGTAGCTGTATTTATGTGCTTTTGGAAGGCTGAAAAACATTGTAAATTTGTTCGGTGCAGTGTCTGAGCCCACTAGATCTTTTAAGAGATGCACCCAACTCCTTCAGAAACTATACCTGGATGATGGAGGCTTTCACCAGTGCTTCAGACTGAGCAGAGTCTATTTTGATGAGCTGTTGTCCGGTGTCGGACAGAGGATTTCCCCTCAGGATACCAACAACAGGCACTGCATCATAATCACTCCCCTACAGGAGAAAGCTCGTGATCGGTTAATGTGGCGCAAATGTCTGCTGAAGTTCAGATTTTCCAACTCGAGCGATTTGCACATTAAGTGCGTCAAACGCACACCAAATCAAGTCAATCGTGCCACATGATGTCTATTCGTGTCTTTGCATTGACTTAACTTGTAAATCACTTACGCTTGATGCTTCATCTGCATCTGGTGTTAATACAGTGTAACAATAAGGGTAGGAACACCAATATCACCAATGCTGAAACATTGTGTATTGGCTGCAGCGAATTTCCCCTGACTTCTCTGACTTGTCATTGACTGGTGATTACACATACAAACACAAACAACTCGTAAATTCAAATTTAAACCAACAACCCCCATTTTTTAAAAATAAACTCATTATGAAACTCCTCTAGAGTTAAATAGTTGAGTGTTGCTTATTTTTAAATCCATTCAGCTGATCTCCGGGTCTGGCGGGAACACTTTTAGCTTAGCTTAGCTTAGCATAGACCATTGAATCAGATTAGACTATTAACATCTTGCTTAAAAATAGCTAATGAGTTTCGATTATTTTTTCTATTTAAAGCTTGACTCGACTAGATGCTGCGTAATATACTGTAATTGGGCTTGCTGCAGCCATGGAACGTTAATAAGTTTCTTGATCATTACGCTGGAATTAAAGTATAGTTCCTAGACATATCGGCCCAGAAAATAGCACCTTTTCAATTTCTGTCGGTCTTGCGTAACTACAATAGTCAGGCTTTAAGTAGAAAAATTATCACAACTCTTTTGTCAGTTTTGAGTGAGATGCTAATGGTCTAATCTGATTCAATGATCTATGCTAAGCTAAGCTAAAAGTGCTCTCGCCAGACACAAAGATTGGCTGAATGGGCTCAAAAATGGTGAAACTCAACTGTTTAACTCTGGAGGACTTGTAAAATGAGCACAAGTGGTGTTTCTTTAACTGTTACACACAATTATGATTATCTAAATGGTGAATGACACACTATATAGGGGATTACAGATTTAGACAGTGTAAATGAAGAGCTCAGATGCAAAAACCTCTGATTGCTGTCTGGAATTTTCTTCTAAAATGAGCTTTTATCACATGCTATTTGCTGTAGCTTTATTAATTTTACTTTTATGGCACCGAATGGGTTATTTCCATTGCATCTAACGTGAAATAACTGAACATAAACCTAGGAAGCTGAGAAAAATGCTCATAGTAGATGTAAATTTCAAAGGTTTTTGCATCTGAACTCTTTAAATATGCTGTCCATTGTGATGAGTGAAGATTCTTGTGAATGTTATACACACATATAGTCCACACACACAAGTATTTTAAAGCAGAAAGAAACAGACAGACTCAGCATTGCCAAAATAAACTGTGGCTGCATCCGAAGTCACTTCTATAATCTTAAGTATTGCACTTTTTGACAGAGCTGCCATTTGTAGTGATGTCCAGAAATCTTAGTGGAGTCAATAATAAGGCTAACATCGGACAAAGCTGCGCATTTCAAGACCCTTCAGGGGGTCTTTAGACCATGTTTCCTCCATGTATTTGCCCAGTAAGCGTCCGATGGCATTCCAGCAGGATGAGCTCTGGCAGCAGCTGTGTTTTTTCCAAAGCCTCTGTTGCTAGGCGACAGGCTCATTGGATGTCCAGGACAGATGCTGCTTTCTGGCTCGTTTGTCCTTCCAGCGCACACAGGGTTAACATTCAAGTTAACCCCCATAGACGGACAGTGTGCCTGACTGTAGTGGAGATGATTGTTGTGGTGTTATATTAGTGCTGGAGAAAGCTATGTCTGCTCATTTTATTTGTAGACACAGTTTGGGGAGATTTTATACTGTGACTTCTGTGATTTTGAATTTGGTGTGTATGCTGGTTGTTTGCACCATGAGGCCAGTAACCTGAAAATCAATCAATCAATCAATCAATCAATCAATCAATCAATCAATCAATCAGGCGTAACTGTTAAAAATACACTGTACAAAATGCTGGCTTCCACACAAATCCTTTAAGCGCCGCTGGGATTGAGGATGCGGCTTGGCGCTGCTGTTCAGACTGACTCCGACACAAACAAAAGGAGTCATGGTCTTAATTTGTTTCTTTCATGACAGTAGTCAATATTCAAATATCCAGTAGTCAGGACAATTATTTGAACTGTACAACCGTACAAACTAAAATTAACATTTATTTTTATATCTTTTTTTTTTATCCACAAAGTGTGCAGCTTTTGTCACTGCAGTGTATCTTTCTGGACTTCTGGAAGAACATTTCCAGAGCCTATTGGTGAGAAAAGTCAGAAATGTCTGGTTCGAATTGGGACTGTGTTTTGAGGAAGAATGGTGGCTTGGTGTGCTGCAGAGAATACGTTCTAGTACAATTTTTGCTTGCCTTAGCCTGATAAGCCTCAAAAACCGGGCTATCTGAAATTTTTTCCCAATATTGATGACAGATGTGACGGATGTTGCACCAAGGTGTAATTTAAGCAGTGGTGTAAAGTAACTAATTACTCACATTACTGTAATTGAGCAGTTTTTCCTCAGGAATTGTAATTTACTGAGTAGTTTGAAAAATGTGTACTTTTACTTACTCTTGAGTACATTTTTAGTGCTGTATCTGTACTTTAACTCCACTACTTTCCTTCAACCTGATGAGAAGATGACAGGTGTTTATTGTATGAAGACCAAAATGGCCTTAAACACCCAGCAGGCACTTGACGTCAACATGATGTCAGATTGACATTAGCCGCATTTCCACTATCGGGCCAGTGTGAGCCAGGGCATTAATCGGGCCAGGCCGGGCCAATAGCCCGGGAGGTTGAGAAATGAGGCCGAAATCATGTCGCTTCTCCACTGTCGGGCTAGTTGCTCGCAGCGCGTCACTCAAACACCGCCCCCAGAACGTCCCCCGAATCAAACGTCACACAACCCGTCACACAACCCGCCCACTTCAGCGGGAACAAAAAACTCAAATTATAACCACAAACACAACCTGGCATCACTACGAGAGCTGGAAGATGGAGAACACCGAAGCGATTGCTTTTCTACTGTTTGTGGTCTGTTGGTGTAAGGCCAGACAGCGATCCCTGGATAAGGACATTCTAGTTCGGCTGCATTTATTTTTTCTTCTTCTTAGTGAGTTGATCAAGCGCGATAGCAAAACAAATGTAAGGGAAGAAAGCATCTTGTCTCCTCTTTACCTGACAGGAAAACTCCGCCTTTGTACGTAACCCCGCCCCGAAGCCCCAGTTGGCCCTCCTTGGCCCAAGGTATTCGGCGGGCTGAAAAAGGCCGGACGCTGGCCCCAAGGAAGCCCCGCTTTGGCCCGATTACGCCCCGGAAGTGATAGTGGAAACGCGACTGGCCTTGGCTCGCCCTGGCTCGCTCACTTTAGGCGCGATAGTGAAAACGCGGCTATTGTACCCTGAAGTCATGGGGACGTTGCATTATGTTTGGAAATGAAAATCAGGTTGACGTCAGAACTCAAAGTCAGGCCAACGCCAATGTCCAACCTAAAACCAACCAAATATCAACGTTCAATGATGTTACAGCTTGACGTTGTGTGGACGTTACCACTATGACGTCTATCAGACATAGGATTTTGGTTGCCATATGTGATGAAAAAAAATGTCAGTATTTGATGTTAATATGATGTTGGTTTAAGATGTTGGCTCTGTTGGATTTTGGTCACTTTCTAATAACCTAAAATCGATCAAATATCAATGTCATTATTGGACATTAAAAATAATGTTGTCCTTAGACGCTGGCTAGACCCTAGTAATAACGTCTTATGTTGTGTTCCTGCTGGGCAATAACTCGATGAACTACAGAATGTTACGTTTACACACACATGCACAAATCACATGTAAATGCATCAGCTTTTCACAGCACTCAATACTCACTACTCTTAAATACTTTTGAAAGGTCTACTTTTTACTTATACTTTGAGTAATATTTACAACAGATACTTTAACTCTACTTGCACTACATTTTTAGGCAAGTAATGGTACTTTTACTTGAGGATGATTTTTCAGTACTCTTTCCACCACTGAATTTAAGTCATATGTTCTTTATGTGCCCTCTGTTACAGAATCATTTGATTAATTATTTTACAATTATGTTCAAGGTGATATAGACCCATCCCCTGATGTTGCCATTTTTGAGGTTCCAAAGATTTGGTCCCAATTCAATTCTAAACAACTTGATATTTTGGCCTTTACCTCACTATTAGCCAGGCGTCGTATTCTACTTCACTAGAAAATGCATGGTCTCTACAAGCCATTGGGATGAATTTGGAGGCTTATTTGATTTTCAAAGTTGGAAAAGATTAGATGCTCTGGGAAAACTAATATTTTTCAAGAAGTGGCAATGTTTTATAACTTTTAACTCTCTTAGGGTCTTGCTTTCCATTTAATAGATGCACTCTCCTTCCTTTTTAATTTATTTATTTCGTAGTAATTTAATTTTTGTTTGTTTTTAACTTTTACTATTTTATACTGTTTAGTTGTAAATATTTACTTTCAACATTGACAATGTATCTAAACATTTGATTGTGATAGTTGGTTGTAATTTTCTGTACACTTATTACTCTTGTTTCCATTTTTCTTTTCCCTTTTATTAATATTATCATTATTATTTTTTAGTTTTTTTCCTTTTTTAATTTATTATTCTTAATAATAAAGATAATTTAGACATTTACAATTAAAGATAATAATTCTTAATAATTTATTATTATTTAATATATATCTTCTCTTTTGTAAAAAATAAATAAATTTAAAAAAGCAACAAAGATAATGATATGTAACTATTTGTACTGATATAGTGTTCAAGATTCACATACAGGCTGCAAGATGGCCTCCTTGCAGCCTATTGTGAATGTTTGTCTTGACCTGCAAATACATTAACTGTTAAAATTAAGCTTAAAGCAGCAAATGCTGTTGTAAAAAGTATTTATTATCCTGTCTCACAGTTTGCACTGCTGACTGGGACCTATTTTCAGAATCAGAAAGAGCTTTATTGCCAGGTATGTTCACACATACGAGGAATTTGTTTTTATGACAGAGCTTCTACAGTGCAACAATTACAGAGACAGAACAAAAAACAGATAATAAATATATTTTAAAACTAGAAGTAGTGAATATACAAATTGACAAGTGTATGTATGTGTTTATTACTATATACAACATTATATTTGCAGCTGTTATGTGCAAATTGGCATGTAAAGTGTGTTGTTAAATAAGTGTATATGTGTATAAAAGTGTGGTTTCGCAATTATTATCATCAAGCGTTCATGAGATGGATTGCTTGAGGGAAGAAACTGTTTCTGTGTCGGGCTATTCTGGTGCGCAGTGCTCTGTAGTGTCGACCAGAAGGTAAAAGTTCAAAGAGGCAGTGTGCTGGGTGTGAGGAGTCCAGAGTGATTTTGGCAGCCCTTCTGCTCACTCTGGATAAGTACGGTTCTTAGAGAGTAGGGCGGGTTGTACCAAGTAGGGTTGGGCGATGTTGACCAATTTGGCATTGTACAATGTCTAATGTGAATGCAATGGACGTCATAGGTGGAGGTGAATTAATTATTTATGAATAATTATTTAATTCATAACGAATTAATTATTACTAGCCTACCATTTCAACTACCTGACCTGCATGGTCTTTGTTTTACCCATACAACAAATCATAAATAAATAAAGATAATTTATACTCAAATTACCACCTGTCAATCACTTTTTCTGCGGGACTCTTGCATGAATAGGCAGAGTGATCCGTGTCGTTATAATGGCATCAACAAACTTGGTTGGTAAAAAAGGGGCCCAAGCAACAGGAACCAACCAACAGTATCTGAGGTTTTCACTAAAATGAGTAAGTACACGTGTAAAAGTGAAAGATTGAAGCAGTGTACTGACGCTGTGACACGTTACCTGATAGATTCTTGATGATCTGTACGACGTGCACTGCTCTCTGGAGCTTAGATGAGTGCATGGTAGCGTGTGTGTGTGTGTGGTCACGTGATGTGCGTTTCCAGCAGTGTAGTGATAGAAAGTTTGGATCATTTTACTGACTCGGACCATTGAGTCTCATTAATTGAGACGAACTAATCCTTTTTTAGAGTCATTTCGGCTTCTGTCTTTCACATGAACGAACGACTCAAACCCGATAAAAGATTCGAAAAAGGAACTAATCTTCTACTCCACCTGCACAAATGTGTGTCTGCGCAAATTAACGAATCACTTCCTGAGAGGATTCATTGTTCTCAATTCATACAAATGATTCATTCAAAATGATTCGCCTGTCAGATGTGTCGTGTGTGGAACTGCACTGTGCGCGATTCAGAGAGCAGAAATTTGTAAATAAGATATTACATCCGGCTATTTAGCTTGTTTATTAAAAAGTTGTAATCTGGTGCTATATAGAAAATAAAATTAACTTGACTTAAAGAGGGTGGGGTGCCACCCTAATATAATGGTAGGGGAAACACTGCATTGGTTTAGATCACACCATTTTTTTTTATAATCTGCCATTGTCAGAACGTTGCAGTATAAAATTTGTATCACTATGGTGGCTTTATATTTAATGATATCTAATGCAGTTGTAACGGATGATTCTGTACAACGGACGTGAGGATCCACATGCAGTAGGATTAGACAGGCAGGCAATGGTCAAACAGGTAGCATACACTAGCACAAAGGTGATCGTAGTCCAATACAGGCGAATGGTCAGTACAGGCGGCAAAGAATCAAAAACGGGAAAACAAGGCAAGGATCAAAACACAGAAAGACTAGACAGGATCAACACTTCGTAATGCTGCAGGTTACCAGTGAACAGACTCAGCAATGATGTGTGTGTGTGTGTGCTGTGTTTATAGTCCATCTGATTAGTCCTGAACAGCTTCAGCTGTGTGTGTTTGAAATCAAGGGGAATCTGAGCCAGGTGTGTGAGTGAAGTACATGATGGGATTTGTAGTCCTGTTCAGTGGCGGATGTGATGTGTAGAGTGCCCTCTTGTGTGTCTGGTGGGCACTTAACTTGGTGACTGTGACGGGAGTATTATGTTGATTATGTGTAACCTATTTGAGTTATTATTAGAATACATTTATTACAATTAACCAATTTTTACTTTTTTTTCCTTTCTAAAAGTAAATCATATAATTTGTTTTTAATGTTGTTGTTGGTGTTATTATTATTATTATTATTATTATTATTATTATTATTATTATTATTATTATTATTATGTGGTTGTTGTTTATTTTATATTTTAATTAAAATATTTGTTATAAATTAGTACCTGGCATTTTTTTAAATATTTACAAATGATATATTTAGAAAAATTATAAATTATATATCATTTTTAAAAATAGTAAAATTATATTTAGAAATAGTTAATATAGTCAATATTTAAAATAAAACCCCCCAAATATATATATATATATATATATATATATATATATATATATATATATATATATATATATATAGACAATTTTAGTTACAGTATTGTAAGTATAGATTATTAACCTCTTGTAAGAGGCCTTTTCTTCTTCAGCACATTAGCAGTTATTAGCGGAAACCACACATCGTTCACAGTTCACCCATTTAAACTGCACACCTCGCCGCTAACCTTTGGCTGTTTTAGCACCATGCCGAGCTCAACATTACAGTGCTGTATTTTTAGCAGCTTGACTTGGCTGCCGTCGACTGAGCACTCGTACGCTTTAACCAGCGCGTTGTGTAATCGCAACAGGCCCGAGAGCACCATCTGCTCCTCGCTCCTCTCCAGCGCTGGAGATCAACAATATGGCCTCTCCTCAACAGGCTGGAGAAAGAAAAAAAATGTGTGAAGCGCTTCACTGGAGAATCTGACCGCGGCGAGTCACTGTAAAGTCTACAGAAGCTGACATGTATATTTAAACAATATATAACAAAAGAGCTGCTTGGAAAATGTGAAGTAACATCTTTGTATTAGACAATGCTGGAAAATTCTGCTCACAACAGCATTGGCTACTATTATGGATAGATGGATAGATGGATTTAATGAATGGATACATGTAAAGATAATTGAATGGATGGATGGATGAGATAGATTGATGAGCAGGTGGATGTATAGAGTTATTGAATGGATAGATGGATAAGGTTAATGGAAACGGATGGATGGATGGATGGATGGAAATACAGATAAAAAGAAATGCAGATTTAGATGGATGGATAGATTTAATTAATGGATTAATGGATAGATTGATGAAAAATGTGGAAAATTAGATGAATGAGCAGATAGATAGATAAATAGATGGATAGATGGATGGATGGATGGATGGATGGATAGATGGATGGATAGATAGAAATGAAGGTAGAAAGAAATTAATGGAGGCAAAGACAGATTTATGGATGGATGGATGAATAAATGAGCATATAGATAAGTAGATTTAACAAACTGACAAATGGATACATTGTTGGATAAATGGATGGAAAAACAGATGTATGGATAAGATGGATGGATGGATGAGCAGATGGACGAGTGGATAAATAGATTCAATAAATGGATACTTGGATAAGATAGATGGATGGATGAATAGACGGTTGAATGGAAAAACATATAGAGAGAAATTAATGGATAAAAAGAAGGATTTATAGATGGATGGATGGATGAATGAGCAGCGATATTGATTTAATGAATGGATAAATTGTTGAATGTATGGACAGAAAAACAGATGGATGATAAGATGGGTGGATGAATAGATTTAATGAATGGATAGAGAGGATAGATAGATAGATGGATGGATGGATGTATGTATGGATGGATGGATGGATAGATGGATGGATAGATGGATAAGCAGATGAATGGAAAAAATAATCATTCGTTACTTTTCATTCTGTGTAGTCCCTGATTTATTAGGGGTTGCCACAGCGGAATGAACCGCCAATGTAAAAACAGATAAAACTAAATGGATGGATGAAAAAACTGTTTAATAGATGGATGGATGAGCAAATAACTAGATAGATTTAATGAATGGATACTTGGATAAGGTTGACAGACAGATAGATGGATAAGATGACGGATGAGTGGATGGATATATGCAAATACAGATAGAAAGAAATAAAAGGATTAAAAACAGATTTATTTGTGGATGGATGGATAGATGAGCTGATAGAGAAATTGACTTAATGAATGGATTAATGGATAAATCGATGGATGAATGGATGAAAAAACAGATGATGGATAAGATAGATGGAGGGAAAATATAAAAAAAATGGATGGATAAAAATAATTTATATGTGGATGGATGGATGGATGGATGGATGGTTGAGCATAAAGTTAAGTAGATTTAATGAACGAACAAATGTATAGATTGATGGATAGATAGAAAAACAGAAGTATGGATAAGATGGATGGATGGATGAGTGGATGTATAGATTTAATAAATGGATACTTGGATAAGATAGATGCATGCTTGGATAGATGGATGAGGGAATGAATGGATGGAGGGTTGAATAGAAAAACAGATAGAAATAAGTGGATGGATGGATAAAAAGAAGAATTTAAAGATGGATGAATCGATAAATGAGCAGATGGATTTAATCAATTGATAAATTGTTGGATAAATGGACAGAAAAACAGATGGATAAGTTAGATGGGTCAGATGGGTGGATGTGTATATTTAATGAATGTATAGAGCGATAAGGTAGATGGCTAGATAGATGGATGAGCAGATGAACGGAAAGAAATAATCATTCATTCATTTTCCTTCGGTGTAGTCTCTCTTCGGCATAGACCACATTATCAGTGGTCGCCACAGTAGAATGAACCGCCAATGGAAAAAAAGATAGAATGAAATGGATGGATGAAAAGACAGATTTATAGATAAATGGATGACCATATAGATGGATAGATTTAATGAATGGATAAATCATAGGATAAATGGATGGAAAAAACAGAGGGATGAATGAGATGGATGGATTTATAGATTTAATGAATGGATACCTGGATATGGTTGACAGACAGATTAGATGAAGAATGAGTGGATGGACATATGGAAATAGATAGAAGGAAATGGATGGATTAAAAAAAACTGATATATATGGATGGATAGATGAGCAGATAGATAAATTGATTTAATGACTGAATCATTGGATAATAGATAGATAGATAGATATATATATATAGATAGATAGATAGATAGATAGATAGATAGATAGATAGATAGATAGATAGATAGATAGATAGTCAGACGGTGATCTGTGAGTCTGAGCTGTGTATTCTATAGTCTTTGGCTGAACTCGTGTGTCCTGTAAGATGTAAACAGACGCTGCTGGCCCACATTCACAGATGGTTTTTACATTTGTGCTGATGCAGGCTGATTTAGCACATATTACTTGAGCTGTTAGTTATTTCTGTCGGCAGCCAACCAGGAAGACTAATGCATGCCTAAGCCAGATTCAGATGCGCAAATAAATGTCAACGGACACCCGAGAACAAAATAAATACAGTGTTTAGCTGCATGGGCCACTAGGGGGATTGTGGGAACGGATGACAGATGCTTGCAAACCAGCAGAGCTTCTAGAGCTTTCCAGGCAAACTTGATTCACACTGGTTTGTGTTGCAGAGGCAGTGGTGCCTGGTATTGAATTTAGACATTATTGTGACATTGTGATAATTATATGTGGATAATTATATGATATTCATTCATTCATTCATTTTCTTTTCTGCTTAGTCCCTTAATTAATCTGGGGCGCCACAGCAGAATGAACCGCCAACTTATCCAGCATATGTTTTACGCAGCGGATGCCCTTGCAGCTGCAACCCATCACTGGGAAACATCCATTCACACACATACACATACACATACACTATGGACTATTTTACCCAATTCTCCTATACCACATGTCTTTGGACTTGTGGGGGAAACCCACGCGAACACAGGTAGAACATGCAAACTCCTTACAGAAATGCCAACTGACCCAGCCGAGGATCGAACCAGCGACTTTCTTGCTGTGAGGCGACAGCGCTACCCACTGCGCCACTGTGTCGCCTAAAATGATTTTGTTTGGTGTTTTTATTACCTTTATTACAATTCAAAATTTTCCTTTCGAATATGTTTTAAAGTAGTTTATACATGTTATGCAAAGCTGAATTTTCATTTTCAGTGTCACACGATACTTCAGAAATCCTTATACAGGGTGTCCGCCGGGTTTTAAAAAGTATTAAAAGTTGATAAATCAATTATGAGAAAATTAAGACCCTTAAAAGGTATAAAAAGTCTTAATCCCGTTTTTATGAGGTCTTAAATTTTGATCATGCGTCATCCAAAGTGTTTGACTCCAAAAAAGCATAAATATATTTATGTTCCTCGATTGGTTTGGGTTGGGTGTGTCCGGCCAAGCTCCTCTGTCCGTGTGATGTCACGTAATTTGCGACAAACGCGGGAAGGTGATGTGACGCTCTCCACATGTAGTGAAACTATAGAGCAGGGATATTAAATTGGCGGCCCGCGAGGCAATTTGTTCCGACCTTCCAAATAGTGTGACCAAGACATCAAAAATAAATTTAGTTCAGTCGAAAAATGGCCGATTTAGTTATGAAGTGACGTGCATGTTTAATACAGCACAAGCTGCAGTTAATGGCTGCGCACGCAGAGCATGAGTCACCTGAGATAAAGCGAGTGGCGCAAGCAGCCGAAAGCGTTTGGATACTTAAGCTTAAAGGCTTCTCAATGCTGCGTTTCTGTTGGAATGAAACTGCTGCAAATAAACAAAGTAATGCCACCTATGCGCTAATTTAAAGTTTCGAGTTTAAAGCTACATCAAGGCTAATACGCACGCAGACTGGATTAACTATAACAGCGGGCCATTCACATATCGCGTTTTTTCACAATTTATTTTATTTCGCGTTATTTCCAATATTAGAATATATGCCAATATGTGTGCACAAGCGGAGCGATGCGCTCGCGCCTTTCAGACGCACCGAGTAGAAAACATCTCATGCCGTAGCTGTGATAACAACAGTTCATTTAAATGATTACTTAATATATATCTTAAAATTATTATTATACATTTTTATGTAAAAACATGCTAGTGAAACATGAGTAACATGTTAAAACATGCTAGCCATTTGCTAAATATGATAGCAACATGTTTATGCTATCAATATGTTAAAACATTATCCATTTGCTGCTAGCATAAAATGTCGTGCCGTGATAAACATGTCAGACTCATGCTAACAACATGTTGAATATGCTGAAACATGCTAGAAACATGTACATTAATGCTAGCAGTGTTTTGACCATATAAGAAAGATGCTAAACGATACGAACAACATGTTGAATATGCTGAAACATGCAAGAAACATGTACATTAATGCTGGCAGTGCGTTGACCATATAAGAAAGATGCTAAACGATACTAACAACATGTTGAATATGCTGAAACATGCAAGAAACATGTACATTAATGCTGGCAGTGTGTTGACCATATAAGAAAGATGCTAAACGATACTAACAACATGTTGAATATGCTGAAACATGCAAGAAACATGTACATTAATGCTGCCAGTGTGTTGACCATATAAGAAAGATGCTAAATGATACTAACAACATGTTGCTAGCTTAATTCTAACTTCCTTAACATTAGACTCATGCTAAACATTGCTTACAGTAAATTTAAGGCATATTTTTGCTGAAAGAAAAATATTTAGCCATGTGTTGCTAAGAATGTTAATTTATGCTAGCAGTGTGATGTCCATGTTGAAAACATGTTAGTTATGCTAGAACATTAAAAATGTGTCAACGACATGATGAACATGTTGAATATGCTGAAACATGCCAGAAACATGTACATTAGTACTAACTGTGTGTTGACCATTTTGGAACGATGCTTAATGATGCTAACAAATGTTAAACAAGTTAGAATTAGGCTAGCAGCATGTTAGACTCATGCTACATATTGCTTACAATCAATTTGATGCATCTTTGCTGAAAGAAACGATTTTAAGCCATGTGACGCTATCAAAGATGTTAATCTATGCTAGCAGTGTGATGTCCATGTTGCAATGTTAGTCGTGCTAAAACATTATAGATGTGTCAGTGACATAATAAACATCTTAGACTCATGCTAACATTTTGAATTTGCTGAAACATGTCAAAACACGTAAATTCATGCTAGCAGTGTGTTGACCATATTAGAAAGATGCAGTTAACAACATGCTAAATAAGTTATAATTAAGCTAGCAACATGTTAGACACAATGCTACACATTGCTTACTATCAATTGAATGCATATTTGCTGAAAGAAACGTATTTTAGCCATGTGCTGCTAGCATACATGTTAATCTAAGCTAGCAGTGTGATGTCCATGTTAAAAACATTTTAGTCATGGTAAAACATAAAATATGTGTCAACGACATGATAAGCATGTTAGACTTATGCTAACAACACTGTGAATGTCAAAACATGCTGGAAAAAGTACATTCATGTTAGCAGTGTGTTGACATTATTAGAAAGATGCTAATGAAATTAATTAAAATTACTTCGAATTAAGCTAGCAACATGTTACACTCTTTAAAATTTTTAAAAATGCTAGCAAAACATAAGTGACATGTTTGTAGCCATGTTTTGCTTGTAGTAGTTCATGATAGCATGTTGGAAACATGTTTGTCATGCTAAAACATAAAAAATATGCTAGCAACATGATAGCCGCATGCTAGCAATACTTTGAACAAACTAAACATCTAAATTCATTGTTGAACTTGCCAGAAAGATCATAATGCTAAATGTAGTAGAACTATGCTAGCAACACACCAAGCATAATAGTGCATGCTAAAACTATGTTAAGCCATGCCAACAATGTGATGACCATATTAGAAATGTTGGCCATGTGTTAAAACGTTTTAAATTTACAAACAATGTAGATGTTAGCAATATAGAAACCATTTGAGTTGAATCTTCCTTTTTTCATGATCTTTTGATAAAATAAACGTTCAGAATAAAGCTTTTATTTAAAAAATATAATGCTAAAATGCTAATTTTGCAGAATTAGCTTAAAGAATGAATTCATTTAGATAAATAAATACATTTTAGTGATTGTCATTCTGCAAGCTATCTTTTTATGCTTCCTATTGTAATAAAATGCTAAGCATATGACAATATCCAATTAGTTTTGTTAATTATCATTTCCATAATTAGCATTAGCTTGTTATGAAACCAGGGAGTCCCTCATATTCGCCAACATGCTAATGAACCCAGGCCCGCACTGAACTTGACCATTGTTTGCTGCTATATTTAGCTTTGATACTCTAAAATAAGACTGATCAGACTCAAACTGTCAAAACCAAATTGAGCTGTCACGTTAAACAGGAAGCATAATGGATGTTGCTGTCTTTTCCTCGTCTCCTTCCTCTGAAAGTGACGCGGTGTTGCTGTTCTATGAGGAATGAATGGCAGAGCTGCTAAATATAAATGTGGAGACACGATGTCTTCCCATTAGGCTCCATTTATGTCTTCGGTCCTGATAACCGCAGCCTGGCAGGAACACCCTGAGGCATTGTGGGTAAATATCTATGAACAACGGGGAAGATTGTCGCATGAATATCAATAGTGTGACATTATTAGTACAATGATTCCCTGATGAGGAGTGTGCCAGACAAATGTTGACAGTAAATAATTGTGTTTGTAAGAGCAAGGATGAGGAAAGCTTTACTATTATTGTTATTGCTCATGTCAGCTAGTGAGCTTGTTTATGAATTACTTCCTAAAATCTACATGGTCACAAAACATATTTTAAATACGCACTGATCTGTTGAATACGAGGTAAAAAGTGCAGTACTTTTATTATGAATTTGCATATTAGCTTACCAACTAGTATCGCAAAACCATGGTTAATTTGTGGCTAGCACGGAGTAGCTACCAAAACGTTTTGGTTTATTTAATTAGTTTGAAAGCCAAGGTTCATTTAGGTTAGGAAAACTAAAAACATGCTAGCAATATTTTCAAATATGTTTTAAAAATATAAACTAACTAGCGATGCTAAAATAAACATGTTAGCCATGTTATAAAAATGTCAAGGTAGAAAAAAGAGGATTTATATTAATGTTAGCATAGTGTTACATATTCTATCAACATGTGACATGGTACCAACAGGGAAATTCTTCAAAACATGTACATGGCACGTAAAAACATCCGAGCAACATGTTATTTCGTGACAGCGATATGTTAGCCATGTTAGCAGTGTGTTAATAATGTGATAAACGTGCTATACATTTGTTAGCAAACATTTTAAACAAGTCAAACATGTTCGAAGCTTTTTCTCTGGAGTATTAACTTCAGGGTGGGTCTATCAGTCCTTGTGGGTGGGGCTATCAGTATTTTAGGGTGGAGTTGTCAATTCTTTAGGGCAAAATTATCAGTCCTTAGCTGCGTCCTAAATCACTTACTTATGCACTATTCTACGCCATTTTGTAGTATAAATAGTGTAAGTGGTGTTTACACTGAAAACTCTAAAGACAATAAGCGTACTTTAATTAGCCGGATGATGCACTCATTCAGCCGGTAAAATGAAGTGTGTAATGATGGACAGTTCACGCACTCAACGACCGCAGGTTTGCTCACGTAGCGGAAGGGGCGGAGCTATCGGGCGCACATGTTGGATAACTTTATTTATTTTAGATGATGAAAGCAAAATTCTCCTACGAGAGTGATTATAGCGCCTCCCGATGGTGAATGCGATTATACTCCCGGCAGGTAATATTTTATAGTTTGATCATTTATTTCACTGATTTGGAGGCCGCACTATCGGTAATTTAGGGTGGAGTTATCAGTTCTTTAGGGCGGGTCTATCAGTCCTTTAGGGAGGAGTTAGCAGTTCTTTAGGGCAGGTCTATCAGTTCTTTAGGGTAGTACTATCAGTCCTTTAGGGCGGGTCTATCAGTCCTTTAGGGCGGAGTTATCAGTCCTTTAGGGCGGGTCTATCAGTCCTTTAGGGCAGAGTTAGCAGTTCTTTAGGGCGGAGTTATCAATACTTTAGGGCGGGTCCATCAATCATTTAGGGTGGAGTTAGCTGTTCTTTAGCACAGCTCTATCAGTCCTTTAGGGCGGAGTTATCAGTCCTTTAGGGCAGAGTTATCAGTCCTTTAGGGCGGAGTTATCAGTTCTTTAGGGCGGAGTTATCAGTCCTTTAGGGTGAAGTTATCAGTCTTTTAGGGCGGAGTTAGCAGTTCTTTAGGGCGGCACTAGCAGTCCTTTAGGGCAGAGTTATCAGTCCTTTAGGGTGGAGTTATCAGTTCTTTAGGGCGGAGTTATCAGTTCTTTAGAGCAGAGTTATCAGTCCTTTATAAGTGCGTTTGACATGAACAACGGTTGCAGAGTTTAGATAGGGAAGGAGTTGAAAAACAGGCTGTCAGGTCGGTCACTTCTGGGCTCGTAGTTTGCTGCAGTCATGTTGACAGATCACATGCCGTGATCAATTATTTATTTATTTATTTATTATAAAGCAGAATATTGTCTGTAATAACCACACAGTATACAGTATACAGAGAGAAATAAGGGGGGAAAGAAAAAGTGAGGGCACATAAAAAGGAAATAAATAACATGAGGTTTAAACAAAAACTTCCATTATTTTTTTCCGAGTTATCAGTACTTTAGGGTGGAGCTATAAGTATTTTAGGGTGGAGCTATCAGTACTTTAGGGTGGAGCTATAAGTATTTTAGGGTGGAGCTATCAGTACTTTAGGGTGGAGCTATAAGTATTTTAGGGTGGAGCTATCAGTACTTTAGGGTGGAGCTATAAGTATTTTAGGGTGGAGCTATCAGTACTTTAGGGTGGAGCTATCAGTCTTCTTTCATTATGTTAGCCACACCTTTCAAAAATCTAATTGGTTGTCAATGGATGAAGTCATGTACTGCCCTACATTTTTTTTCTCGTTTCAAGTGGATGTATGTCACGATAAGGGAAAAAAGGACAATCTTAACTTTTGTGTCATGTTTTTAATGGTGTCTCTCTGATTTCTCCTCAGAGGACGAAGCAGTTCTGGATTCCATCCTGAGAGACAGATCTCACATCGAGGAAACGCTGAGGCTCGCAGCCGATGAGAAAGCTGGAGATTATGCTGGTGAGCACATTAATATCAGTATTAAAGTGACATAATACATGTAAAATACAAATTAAATATAAAAATAGATAAATATTTATAAATATATATATATTATATATATATATATATATATACATATACACACACACACACACACAGTTGAAGTCAGAATTATTAGCCCCCCTTTGAATTTATTTTTCTTTTTTAAATATTTCCCAAATTATGTTTAACAGAGCAAGGAAATTTTCACAGTATGTCTGATAATATTTTTTCTTCTGGAGAAAGTCTTATTTGCTTTATTTTGTCTAGAATAAAAGCTGTTTTTAATTTTTTATACACCATTTTAAGGTCAATATTATTAAGGTCAAAATTATTTTTATTGTGTTTTATTTTACAATCACAATATAACAGATACTAAAACTACTTAAAAATACAACTTATTTTTAATTTATTTAATTACTTAAACTTTTTGTTCATTCAATTAATGTAATTTATTTTATTTTTTATTTTATTTTACAATCACAGTAATACTGATGCTTAAACTAAAACTTCTTAAATACAACAACTATTTATTTATTTAATTAATTATTTTTTTATTATTGTATTTTATTTTATTTTACAATCACAGTAGTGCTGATGCTAAAACTACTTAAAAATACATCAACAATATTTTACAATCAACATGCCAAAACTAAAACTACCTAAAGTAAACTCCTTATTGCCAAAACTACTTAAAAACAACAACTTTGCGAGGAGCATGAAAACACATTGAGTCACTGCATCCAGTGAACCGAACTATCTACAAAAGACAGCAGCAATCTATTATTCAGTCTATAAGTCGCTTCAGCCACCAGGAGAAAGTTGTTTTTCCAACAAACGGATCCATTGCAAACCTCAGAGTGTTTCTAGGTTTGTTTACACTGCCGTCTCCTCTCATTTCCTTCCCAAATGCTTTTTTATCCACAAGCCCATCTGCAGTGTTTCCCTGGTGTGTGTCCAGCTCAAACTTCTGCTGTTTACTGTGCGTTTTCCTCCTTCAGCTGCGCTTTTTTTGTTTTGTTTTTACTTTATGAAATGTTTTATTTTGTTTTGTATGTTTCTTTTATGTTTTAAATGTTTTGTTTTACTTTTTGTTTTGTTCCAGATTTTTTGTTTAGTTTTTTTGTTATTTTATAATATAATAACACTTGATTGATTGATGATTAATTATAAGCTTGTTTGGCATGCTGTCCCGGGAGAGAGCCCTGAGCTCATAAGATCCTCGAGCCCGGGGCTCCCTCCCATTGCAAGGCGAGAGGGGAGTTTGAGCTCAGGTAGATCTCGAGAACTCCCCTGCTGTAGTAACTAATGAACAGATAGTGATTGCTCTTAAGAGATAACTACTTACAAGGAGGATGTCTATGGTGCCGATTTGGATTAGTCAATTAACTTAAGTCGCATGTTTTTGGACGATGGGAGGAAACTGGGGAACCCGGGGGAAACCCACGTGAGCACGGGGAGAAGGTGCAAACTCCGCACAGAAACGTCTGCTGGTTTGGTAAAGCCTGGAACCAGAGACGTTCTTGCTGAAGGCAAAAGTGTTAAGCACTGGGCCACCGTGTCACCCATCTAGGAAGAAGGAGGAGTAGGGGTGGAAGGGGGGATTCTTCAAAACGAAGATAGCGGTGATACGTAACCCAGGGTAGTTGTAGTAGCTTAGGAGTTGTCTGATTGGTGCATTGAGAATTGGATAATGCGGATCCAGCCGCTAGCAATCATAATCAAATGAACCTCTCGAAATTAGTTTATAAATAAACTTCACTTGGTTTAATTGTTTTGGTTTATTTTTGTTTTGTTTTATGTTTCAGTTTTATTTTTGGTTTTGTTTTGAAAATCTCTGGCAAGAAAATGAAAACGAATCACAAAAAAAAAGAAAAATCTATTCTTAAGCTAAAGGTTTTGTTTTGTTTTGTTTTGTTTTGTTGTTTTGTTTTGTTTTGAAAATCCCTGGCAAGTACATATAATAATGAATTACTGAAAATAAAAAATTTATTCTTAAACTTCTGCTGTGTTTGTGTTTTGTTTTAAAAATCAAGTTAATGAAAATTAATTATAAAAAAATTATTACAAAAATTCTATTATTAAGCTTAAAGTTCAGCTGTATTTATTGTGTTTCCTCTTTCAGCTGCGTTACAGAGGCTGAGGAAGATCTACCACAACTCCATCAGGCCCATGGAGCAGGCCTACAAATACAACGAGCTCCGACAACACGAGATCTCAGGTACTCACTGTTTTATACCACTGTCCGACTGTCAATATATATGTTTTTAGGCTCAAGTTTGAGATTTATGGGTTTGAGTTGCATACAGAGTTTCCTTCCATTTGTGTTACATTCAATTAGTTATAGAACACTGTTTGCTATGGGCAAAAATAACTAAACAAAAAACTTTTAAAAATTATTTCAAATATATTTATATCTCGTAACTTTATTTTTTAAATTTTGACTTTATATCTCACAAATCTGACTTTAATTTTGTTATTCTGATTTTATACTTCACAATTCTGACTATTTGTGTTATTCTGATTTTATATTTCACAATTCTGACTTTATTTGTGTTATTCTGACTTTATATCTCATAATTCTGACTTTATTTGTGTTATACTGATTTTACATCTCATAATTCTGACTTTGTGTTATTCTGACTTTATATCTCATAATTCTGACTTTGTGTTATACTGATTTTACATCTCATAATTCTGACTTTGTGTTATACGGATTTTACATCTCATAATTCTGACTTTATTTGTGTTATACTGATTTTACATCTCATAATTCTGACTTTATTTGTGTTATACTGATTTTACATCTAATAATTCTGACTTTATTTGTGTTATTCTGATTTTATATCTCATAATTCTGACTTTATTTGTGTTATTCTGATTTTATATCTCATAATTCTGACTTTATTTGTGTTATTCTGATTTTATATCTCATAATTGTGACTTTATTTGTGTTATACTGATTTTACATCTCATAATTCTTACTTTATTTGTGTTATACTGATTTTACATCTCATAATTCTGACTTTATTTGTGTTATACTGATTTTACATCTCATAATTCTGACTTTATTTGTGTTATACTGATTTTACATCTCATAATTCTGACTTTGTGTTATACAGATTTTACATCTCATAATTCTGACTTTATTTGTGTTATACTGATTTTACATCTCATAATTCTGACTTTATTTGTGTTATTCTGATTTTATATCTCATAATTCTGACTTTATTTGTGTTATTCTGACTTTATATCTCATAATTCTTACTTTATTTGTGTTATTCCGACTTTATATCTCATGATTCTGACTGTGTTATTTTGATTTTATATCACATAATTCTGATTTAATTTTGTTCATTTGACTTTATAGCTCATAATTGTGACTTAATTTTGTTATTCTGACTTTATATCTCATAATTCTGACTTTATTTGTGTTGTTCTGATTTTATATCTCATAATTCTGACTTTGTGTTATTCTGATTTTATATCTCAATTCTGACTTTATTTGTGTTATTCTGACTTTAAATCTCAATTCTGACTTTATTTGTGTTATTCTGACTTTAAATCTCATAATTCTGACTTTATTTGTGTTATTCTGACTTTAAATCTCATAATTCTGACTTTATTTGTGTTATTCTGATTTTATATCTCATAATTCTGACTTTATTTGTGTTATTCTGACTATATCTCATAATTCTGGCTTTATTTGTGTTATTCTGACTTTAAATCTCATAATTCTGACTTTATTTGTGTTATTCTGACTTTATATCTCATAATTCTGACTGTGTTATTTTGATTTTATATCACATAATTCTGATTTAATTTTGTTAATTTGACTTTATATCATAATTCTGACTTAATTTTTTTATTCTGACTTTATATCTCATAATTCTGAGTTTGTGTTGATCTGACTTTATATCTCATAATTCTGATTTATTTGTGTTATTCTGACATTATATATCATAATTCTCACTTAATTTTGTTAATCTGACTTTAGATCTCATAATTCTGAGTTTGTGTTAATCTAACTTATATCTCATAATTCTGACTTTATTTGTTATATCATAATTCTGACTTTATATACCATAATTCTGACTTTATATACCATAATTCTGACTTGTGTTTTGTGAATTGCATTTATTTTATTTGCATAATATATTATTATTTATTTTTACAACTTATCTATCTATTTAAATATTAATGTAAATATTTTTGTTTTTGTATTTTGTTTGTGTATGCATTATATTATGTAAATTTACACATTTATTTTGAATCCGATTAATTAGGGTCAATTGTTTCTCAGTAATAATAATAATACTTTTTTTTTTAGAATTTAGTTTACAATAATTCATGTTGTTTTATAATTAAACAATATGTTTTTTTTTCTAATTGCACACATTCAAGCCATTTAGAATCAACATAAATCTGTTTATTGTGAATACTATTATATTTACTTCGTTAAAAAGGATGAAAACAGTGGAACAAGTTAAAATGTAAGAGACTGACCACTTAGATTGATGATTATATAAACCTAGTTATTATTTGTTTTAAACATATTAATTATTATTTTGTTGCAGCAAATTGTGTAATCCAAATGGAGGGACATTGCGTGTACAATTCAAATGAATACATCCAAACTTTAGGCCCAAAACGTTTGTTTTTGAGTGTCGTTTAACATCATATGGATGTCGATAGCTTCTTCATAGTGATTTTATAATTTTTTCCATCATCCAAAATCACCCCATTCAGTCTCCATCCTCATGTTCATAAGGAAGAGCCAAATATCAATGTGTTCACATGCTCGTGTTTTATTATTAGTTCAGATTTGACTGTAAACAAATGTGGTTCTTTCATATGAGTATCTTTCTTTTCACTCTCAAAGCTCCAGATACACCAGAGCTGGTCAATAACATATCAGGAATTACTGCAGGAATCATTTATTATTGTGTTTTAGCAGCACTTCATAATAAAATCTCTTTAGTAAACGTTATGTAATGCATTAAATATGATTAATGATGCTCAATGAGTTAGGGTTAGGGCTAGGGCTAGGCCTTTTTTAAAAGAAAACAACTGTTCACCGCACTGCTTCATTTAATAATATTAACTGATATTTCTTGTGATTTTTAATAAGGCATTAGTGTCGAAGCTAATATTGAATAAGATTAATAATTCCTTTAATAGTTTTTTATTATGAGTTCATGTTAAAGATGTACTTAACTCATTTTAATGAATATAAACTCATAGTTAAGGAGTGTTGCTTTGGCTGTAAAAAAGGAAACGTTATGCTATTTTATAGTTTTATTTAATTTATTTCATGTATATTTTATGTTAGCTTTGGTTAGCAAATAAATATTTTTGTATATTTTATGTTCAATAATGTTTAAGTTTTTATTTTAGTTTTGGTTCATATTTTTAGGATTTTTAAATGTTACCTATCTATTTATGTCTGTCTGTCTGTCTGTCTGTCTGTCTGTCTGTCTGTCTATCTGTCTGTCTGTCTGTCTGTCTGTCTGTCTGTCTGTCATTCTTTCTATCGTTCTATCCATCCATTCATCCATCCATCCATCCATCCATTAATCCATCCATCCATCCACCCACATTTTTATTTTAAATTAAGAATTTGATATAGAAATTAAATATTGAATAGTTTATTTTTTATATTCTTATGTTATGTTGCTTATATTTATATAATTTATATATTCTGAAGTATTTTAATATAAGTTTTTCTTAATTTCTAGGTTTTTAGTTTTTGAATTTTTCTCCATATTACATTTTTTTATTATTTAACAAAGATTTAAAAAATATATTTCAAATTAATATTTATATTATTTTATATTATATTATATTGTATTATTTATATTATATTATATTATATTTTATTTATTATATTCTATTATATTATACTATATTGTATTATTTATATTATATTATATTATATTATATTATATTATATTATATTATATTATATTATATTATATTATATTATATTATATTGTATTATTTATATTATATTATATTATATTATATTATATTATATTATATTATATTATATTATATTATATTGTATTATTTATATTATATTATATTATATTATATTATATTATATTATATTGTATTATTTATATTATATTATATTATATTATATTATATTATATTATATTATATTATATTATATTATATTATATTATATTATATTATATTATATTATATTATATTAATCATTATATTATATTATATTATATTATATTATATTATATTATATTATATTATATTATATTATATTATATTATATTGTATTATTTATATTATATTATATTATATTATATTATATTATATTATATTATATTATATTATTTTATATTAGATTATTTTATATTATATTATATTATATTATATTATATTATATTATATTATATTATATTATATTGTATTATATTGTATTATATTATATTATATAATATTATATTATATTATATTATATTGTATTATTTATATTATATTATATTATATTATATTATATTATATTATATTGTATTATATTATATTATATTATATTATATTATATTATATTATATTATATTATATTATATTATATTATATTATATTATATTGTATTATATTATATTATATTGTATTATTTATATTATATTATATTATATTATATTATATTATATTATATTATATTAAATCATTATATTATATTATATTATATTATATTATATTATATTATATTATATTATATTATATTATATTATATTATATTATATTATCCATCTAATTACATTTATTTCAAATTATGAAACTTTTTTGCATTTCGATTGTTTTAGTTTGCAATGCATTTTTTTCTATTTTTTTAAATAGTTTATTTAAAAAAAATCTTATTCTATGACTTATATTTATATTATATTATTTATATTTATTATATATTTTTATATAATAATTTTTCATCAATTTCAAGCAATTTCATTTTAGAATTTTTCTTCATAATAGTATTGTTTATTTAATTTTTTCATGTCTTAGTTTTTAGTCATTTTTAGTTTCAGTAATATTAATAATTCTATCTTGAACAAGAATCAACAAATGCCTCAGCAGCTAATAAAAAACAAAGACTTTTAAATGTTCATTTTTTTCTAGTTTGAGTTGTAGTTAATGATAATATGCCACATCAGAGTTGTTGTTTTCTGCTGTTGAGTCTCGAACACCACAGCTGGAGTGCTCGCGGGGGCAGAAACACACACACACACACACACACACACACACACACACACACACACACACACACACACACACACTGAGAGAGAGAGAGAGCCGGAGGAATGAAGCCTCCATCTGAAAGCAATCAGCAGTTCTTTATGTAAGAGTTTGATGTGCCGCAGAACTCCTCAACATCTCCTCTGCTTTTCATCATCTCACATACTTTAAAAGAAGAGCTTCTGCTGGTCTACATTATCATCTTACTGACTTCCTGATGATCAGCAATAATGTACTTTATACACTTTCAAATATGGCATAACATAAGCGAACCGAATAAAATAAACCATTTTAGACCTTTAGTTGTAGATAGATGGATGGATAGATGGATAGACAGAAAGATGGATGGATGAATGGATGAATAGATAGATGGATAGATGGATGGATAAACAGACATAATTTTTATTACTCATTATTAGTAATGTTACTGTTAGTTATTAATTTGATTTATTTAATTACTAAGATGTCTTATTAACTAATTGAATAATTTATATTAGTATTAATTATTTATTTTATTTATTTATTCCCAAAAATTGTCATTATTTTTATTATATATTTTAATTGATTTATGTATTTACATATTTTGTTTATTTACGTTGTTTTACACTCATATTTTACATTGTTTTAATTAAAAACAACCGTGGTTGACCAAAAGTGCTTCATAGTATCAAATACAAAAAATAATCAACAATGTTCAAAAATAAATAAATAAATAAATAAATAAATAAATAAATAAATAAATAAATTTGCTGGTGTTTACATTTAAACAGGTCTAATATTTTTTTCAAATCTGCATATGCATATTTAATTATATTATGAATTATTATTTTTTGCTTATTTAAATCCTATTTAAATTCATGCTTTTAAATGGATAGACATAATACACTGTATTTTATTAATTAATTTAAAGAATTAATTTAATTATTTATTTATATTTAATTATTTAAAACACACCAACACATATCAAGGCTGTCCAAAATAAATGAATAAATATAATAATAATAATAATAATAATAATAATTTTTTGTTTGTAATAACATTTAAACCGGTCGAAGATTTTCCTAATCTCTGTATGTGTGTGTATATATATATATATATATATATATATATATATATATATATATATATATATATATATATATATATATATATATATATATATATATATATATATATATATATGTATGTATGTGTGTGTGTGTGTGTGTGTGTGTGTGTGTGTGTGTGTGTGTGTGTGTGTGTGTATATATATATATATATACATATATATATATATATATATATATACATATATATATATATATATATATATATATATATATATATATATATATATATATATATATATATATATATATATATATATATATATATATATATATATATATATATATGCCTTTAAATTGACAGACATAATACAAAACAAAAAATTTATAAGCCTAAATACTATTTCAATTTTTCTTCGATTATTTATTTAATTCAATGCACCATACTTACCAATACAGTAATCATCTGTAAATCTAACTAGCAGTTTTGTGAGTGTGATCCGTGTAAAAGTAAATCCTGCATCAGATGTTAGTAGTTTGCGTGCGGATTTGAGCAGTTCAGGTCAGGTTTTGTCCTCTTCAAGGTGACTTTGATACTCTTGAGTGACTGATGGTCCTGCTAACCCTACATGATGAAAACACTGGGATCAAGCTTGCCCTCTTGTGGTTCAGCATGGTATTTAACCCAACACTCACCACAATAATGCCACACTGACTGACTATTGTTCACATGTGTGAGAGGCAGAAAAGGCTGAAAGCAGAAATCAATGAGGGCTACAATGGTAAACAAACATCCAACAAACATAATCAAACTTAAATCAACAGTCCACTTTTTTTCAGAAATACCCTCATTTTACATCTCTAGAGTTGAACTGTTGAGCTTTTACCATTTTTATATCCATTCAGCAGATCTCCGGGTCTAGCGGGAGCACTTTTAGCTTAGCTTAGCATAGATCATTGAATCAGATTAGACCATAAGCATCTCGCTCAAAATTGATGAAAAGTGTTTAGATAATTTTATTATTCAAAGCTTGACTCTTCTGTAGTCACATTGTGTAGGTAAAGTGCTAATTTCTAGGCCAACATATATAAAATACTTTTATTCTGACATCATAATTCAGAAACTTAGTTGCCGTACCATGGCTGAAGCAGGAGCAATCATATTACACAGCACCTGAAAATAGTCAGCTATAGCAGTGCTGCATAATATTGTGTTCATTATAATTTACTTATTTATAAGAATAACTTATTTATATGTAGTATTTCTATATTTATATTATATTTAATACTAGGGCTGCACAATATTAGAAAAAAACTACATTGTGATATTTTATTGTTTATGCAATACATATTGCAATATTGTATAATTTCACTAGATGAAATGAACAGCTCTATTTGGAAAGAATTGACATAATTGGTTTTAATGAGAGTGCATCTGCATTAAATATAATAAACCAATCAAAAGTATTGATTAAAACAGTAGAGCAAAGATATAAATGGAAAAAACAACAGGAGTTTTATTTTGTTTCTGGGAGTCTAGCAGTATTCAGGTACACAAATGAAGTAATCAAATGTAAAATAGCAGTGTAGTTTTCGCTGTGTGTATATATTCCTAAATACAGTTAATCTTTATTAAGGTTAAAAAGGTTTTAATGTATTGTGTGTGAATGCTTTATACACTTACACAATCATACGCCTTCACACAAACACCATCAGCTGTGGCTCCTGGTCAACTATAATCTTGATTTGACATTGAAGATTCTGCGATGTGACTAGATTTGCACATTGCGATATCGATGCTGAAACGATATATTGTGCAGCCCTAATTAATACTAATAACTTTATTTACCAAATTATGTTTACTTGCATGATACACATATATACAGTTGAAGAATTATTAGCCCCCTTGTTTATTTTTTCCTCAATTTCTGTTTAACGGAGAGAAGATTTTGTCAACACATTTCTAAACATAACAGTTTTATTAATTCATTTTTAACAACTGATTTATTATCTTTGCCATGATGACAGTAAATAATATATAAAAGGTGAATTGGGTAGGCTAAATTGTCCATAGTGTATGAGTGTGTATGGATGTTTCCCAGAGATGGGTTGTGGCTGGAAGGGCATCCGCTGCGTAAAACATGTGCTGGATAAGTTGGCGGTTTCATTTCGCTGTGGCGACCCCAGACTAATAAAGGGACTAAACCAAAAAGAAAATGAATGAATGAATATATATATATTCATTTAAAAATTCAAAAATATGAGTTGAACTGTAAAATAAACTGAGAAAAATGCTCATTTTAGGGCCTCTGCAGTTTGCATCTGTACTACACACATAAATATTTTTGTAAAATAAGTAGACATTTTTGTATAACTTAATTATTATATTGTTTATTGTTGGTTGTGTTTATTTATATATATATATATATATATATATATATATATATATATATATATGTGTGTATGTATAAATATATATATATATATATATATATATATATATATATATATATATATATATAAAATGTATATGAATAGTATTTGTGTCTTTGTGAGATTGAGCACAGGATTTGTGTTCAGTGTGTGCTCACAGTAACAGGACCATCTCTTCTAGAAATCAGTGTATCTGGATGTCCATCAGTCTTCATTTAATCCACACACTCACTTCAGCTCATCCTGCTGCTCAGGAAAAGTGTCATTCTCTCTTTCTGTCCTCTCTCTCTCTCTCTCTTTCTCTCTTTCTTTTCCTGTCATTCTCTCCCTATTCAGTTTTTCAATTCCCTTAATTTGCATAACATACATGGGTACATCTAGTCAAAGTGTACATAGTGGGAAGATATGAGGGTGGAGTAATAACAATAATAATATATAATGAAATAGAAAGGAATATATACAGTATACATATACAGTTTGAAGTCAGAATTATTTGCCACTCTGTTTATTTTTTTGCACAATTACTGTTTAATGGAGAGCAGATTTTTTTCAACACATTTCTAATCATAATAGTTTTAATAACTCATCTCTAATAACTGATTTATTTTATCTTTGCCATGATGACAGTAAATAATATTTCACTAGACATTTTTCAAGACACTTCTATACAGCTTAAAGTGACATTTAAAGGCTTAACTATGTTAATTAGGTTAACTAGGCAGGTTAGGTTAATTAGGCAAGTTATTGTATAATGATGGTTTGTTCTGTAGACTATCGAAAAAAATTTGCCTAAAGAGGCTAATAATTTCGTCCTTAAAATGGTGTTTAAAACATAAAAACTGCTTTCATTCTAGCCAAAATAAAACAAATAAGACTTTCATCAGAAGAAAAAATATTATCAGACATACTGTGAAAATGTCCTTGCTCTGTTGAACATCATTTGGGAAATATTTAAAAAGAAAAAACTTCAAAGGGGGGCTAATAATTCTGACTTAAACTGTATGTAGCAATATAAACATACATATATAGCCTTAACATAACATAACATATATATTTAAAGAAAATGTATTATAGTAAAGATGTGTTCACACTTTACCTCTTAGTTTATGGCATTTATAAATATAATGAGCTACTAGATAAGCGGTGGGTGTTTCACCTATAGTAAACACAGTAAATAGTAGCAAAAAACAATACAAATACAAAAATATTATTAATAAATGAGAATAAACTGTACATTTAATCAACATTTTAGGATAAAACTGTAATTATAATAAATAATATTTATTTATTTAATTAATTGATTATTTATTTATTTTATTTATTTATTTTTTTGTTTAATTTTTTATTTAATTATTTAACCAGGAATGTCCCATTGAGATACAATATCTCTTCTACCAGGGAGTCCTGGTCAAGACAAGACAGAGTTAGAAAAAATACACATCACAACACATAGACGCTCACAAAAATAATTTAAACCATAAACAATTGTTAAAACGTGCACTGTTCTAAATCGACAGTCTTTAAAATATTTTTTTAAATATTGCGATTAGATGGTACAGATTTCATATGGAATATATCTTGAAGCTCATTCCAAACATATGGAGCATACTAATAATCAGTATATTTACAATGATTCATTTATAATCGTCTAGGTCTCTCTCTCTCTCTCTCTCTCTCTCTCTCTCTCTCTCTCTCTCTCTCTCTCTCTCTCTCTCTCTCTCTCTCTCTCTCTCTCTCTCTCTCTCTCTCTCTCTCTCTCTCTCTCTCTCTCTCTCTCTCTCTCTCTCTCTCTCTCTCTCTCTCTCTCTCTCTCTCTCCTGCACTTTTCCTGCTCTTGTCATCCTCTCATCTCTCACCGTCTCTTCCTCTCCTCATCCCCGTCACTAAACAGCCTACCCGGGACGCACACTGGGGGATTCGGCCACAGGTGGGTATGAGGCGGGCGCTTCTCTGCATGGCACTGCCTGCGTCTCTGGAGCCAGCCGGCGCTCATCCCACAATTACCAGCAGCACTAATTACACACACACACACACACACACACACGCACACACACACACACACACACACACACACACACACACACACACAGCGCCATTATATACTGGCTGCGTTCACGCCATGGCATAATAATTACCGTCATTGCGAGATGAAGTCACGTGACTGTTCACTTTGTCGCACTCGAGTGTCGATTTCTGTGGTAAACATCATGGCATCTTTTTTGTTGTTTTTGCTTTGCTTCGTTCTGTTTTTTGTTGTTACTAAGGGTTATACCTTTGTTATTGTCTTTGTATTCTTTCAATAATTCTAATTATTATTATCCCTACTGAAAAATCCAGCTTAAACCAGCCTAGGCTGGTTGGCTGGTTTTAGCTGGTTGACCAGCCTGGTTTTAGAGGGGTTTTGGCCATTTCCAGGCTGGTTTCCAGCCATTTCCAGCCTGGTCTTAGCTAGTCAGGCTGGAAAATGACCAGCTAAAACCAGCTTGACCACCTAGCCAGGCTGGGAGCCCAGCCAAAACTAGCTATGTCCATCTTAATCCAGGCTGGTCAAGCTGGTTTTAGCTGGATTTAGCTGGTCACTTTCCAGCCTGACCAGCTAAGACCAGGCTGGAAAAGGCTGGTAACCAGCCTGGAAATGGCCAAAACCCCTCTAAAACCAGGCTGGTCAACCAGCTAAAACCAGCCAACCAGCCTAGGCTGGTTTAAGCTGGATTTTTCAGCAGGGATGTGTTATTTATTAAATTACCCATTATTTGTATTTTATTAACGTCTACCCCAACCCTAAAACCAACCATCACAGTAATGTTAAAACTGTATTTATACGAGTTATTATATAATAATATTATATATTATTATATGAGTATTTTTCAAATAATTTATTGAATTATCCATCAAATTGTATTTTATTAACTTCTACTCCCAGCCCAACCCTAAACCTCCCCTTCACAGTAATGTTAATAATATTAATTATTGTTTACAGTGTCCGAATTATGCTATATTGATGCGAATATCCTCTGCTGTATCCCATCTAAACTTTACTGGAAGGGTCAATATGTGCACTACCTGAAAAATGTCTTATCGCCTATCTAAGTTTTAGAAACAACAAATAACTTGACTTCATTTGGTATCAGAAGTGGCTTATATGAAAGGCAAAGGTCTCTAGATTACGCTTATTTTACCACAATAAAATATGATCATGCCTCTATTTTTAATTATTTCATTAGGACAGTAAGGTCTGACTTTGCTTAGACAAAAGTCTCGTCACTTAACAGAAATAATGTCCAGTATAGAATATAAAGTCATGGTGCAGTGGAAAAAGAATGAATATTGTGTATGACTCTCATGAGCTTGGAGGACTGCATCCATACTTCTCCGAATGACTTATTAATAAAGTGCAGGATTCCCAGAGTTCATCAAGATTCTTTGGATTCATCTTCAATGCCTCCTCCATCTTACCCCAGACATACTCGATAATGTTCATTTCTGGTGACTGGGCTGGCCAATCCTGGAGCACCTTGATCTTCTTTGCTTTCAGGAACTTTGATGTGGAGGCTGAAGTATGAGAAGGAGCGCTATCCTGCTGAAGAATTTGCCCTCTCCTGTGGTTTGTAATGTAATGGGCAGCACAAATGTCTTGATACCTCAGGCTGTTGATGTTGCCATCCACTCTGCAGATCTCTCACACGCCCCCATACTGAATGTACCACAAACCATGATTTTTCCTTCACCAAACTTGACTGATTTCTGTGAGAATCCTGGGTCGATGCGGGTTCCAGGAGGTCTTCTGCAGTATTTGTGATGATTGGGATGCAGTTCAACAGACGATTCATCAGAAAAATCGACCTTCTGCCACTTTTTCAAATGATCAACTAGAAGTCAAGTTATTATTTGTTAATCTTACAACTGGGATCAATGACAATACTTTTGTCAGGTAGTGTATATATACATTGTGTGTGTGTATGTATGTATATGTATATATATATATATATATATATATATATTATTATTTATTTATTTATTTATTTATTTATTTATTTATTTATTTATTTATTTATTTATTTATTTATTTTTTGGAACTGTGGGGCTCAATTAAAATAAAATTAAATGGTAAATATATTTAGTTTCAACCTGTACAAACACCAAAATATATTTTAAAATGTATTTCAGTGTCAAGAAAATAAAATTCCAACATTTCAATAGAATGTGAATAGAGATGTTAAATAGGCTGTAAACTTTCATTTAAAATAAATAATAAACAAATATTAAAAATTATAATGCATTTGTCTGCCGTATGAGAAGTTCGTAAGAATGTAAATACTTGAAACAGTTGGTAATCTCGTAATTATGGTAAATACAACATGGCGTGTACGCAACTGAAATCAGCGTGTATGTGTATATATATATATATATATATATATATATATATATATATATATATATATATATATATATATATATATATATATATATATATATATATATATATATATATATATATATATATGTATACACACATATATTGTTGCTTCCTCAACATTCAGCCACTGTGAAGAGCATTTTAATAGATCATTTTGTACACATGCAACAATTCAGCCAGCAGATCGAAGGCATTTTTTCTCCGTTTAGGCAAAAGTCTAAATTTGGTTCAGCTATTTTTCTTCATCTAACTAATCAATTAATTAAATTAATCCTGAACACTAACAGGGATAATTTGATCATAACTATTGTAAACTCAATTATTGTGTTTCATAACAAAAGCAAGTTTTTATTTGATGGCTTTTTTTGGATTGGTTTGTGCACTGGGTAAATTTATCTTGATGTATCATTTATAAATGTTCACTACTGTTAAAAAGGTTATTATACTTCTACTCAGCAAAGCTGCATTAAATTGAGTAAATGTGACCATAAAAGCGTGCAAAATTACAATATATTATTTTTTAAGAAATGCTGTATTTTTACTGTACATCAAAGAATACAATGTATTGAATTTATCACAGTCTTCAAAAAAAAATTAAACGACATGATTGTAAAAAGAAAACTAAATTTTATATATATATATATATATATATATATATATATATATATATATATATATATATATATATATATATATATATATATATATATATATATATATATATAAATGTATGTGTGTGTATATATGTATATGTTGTTTTACTTACTGTTTTTTAAATCAAATAAATGCAGCCTTGGAGAGCAGAAGTGACTTCTGTCAAATCATAAAAAAAAGTTTTACCAACCTCATCTTTAAGACTTTAGTCTTGCCAATGAAAAAGACCCGCTCAATAAGGAATAAAAAAATTATATATATTAATTTATATATAAGTCCGGAACATAATTTATCTTAGAAAGGCTGAAAAAACATAAACTATTGATAAAAGGAATTGTGTAAGTTCAACATGGTCTATAAAGACAATAAACAGTGTATCCAGAAAATATTCATAGCGCTTCAATTTTTATGTTTTTATCTTACAGCCTTATTCCAAATTGGATTAAATTCATTTATTTCCTCAGAATTCTACACACAGTACCCCATAATGACAATGTGAAAGAAGATTTTTTGAAATTGTTGCAAATTTAAGAAAAATAAAAAACCTATAAAATCCCATGTACATCAGTATTCACAGCCTTTGCTCAATACTTTGTTGTTGCACTTATAGCCTCAAGTCTTTTTGAATATGGTGCCACAAGCTTGGCACACCTGTCATTGGGAATTTTTGCCCATTCCTCTTTGCAGCACCTCTCAAGCTCTATCAGGGTTGGATGGGAAGCGACGGTGTACAGCCATTTTCAGATCTCTCCAGAGATGTTCAATAGGATTTAGATCTGGGCTCTGGCTAGGTCACTCAAGTACATTCTCAGAGTTGTTGTGAAGCCACTCCATTGATATTTTGGATGTGTGCTTTGGGCCATTGTCATGCTGGAAGATGAACCGTCGCCCCAGTCTGAGGTCAAGAGCACTCTGAAGCAGGTTTTCATTCAGGATGCCTCTGTACATTGCTGCATTCATCTTTCCCTCTATCCTGACTAATCTTCCAGTTCCTGCTGCTGAAAAACATCCCCACAGCATGATGCTGCCACCACCATGCTTCACTGTAGGGATGTTATTAGCCTGTTGATGAGCAGTGCCTGGTTTTCTCTAAAACGTAACGCCTGGCATTCACTCCAAAGAGTTCAATTTTAGTCTCATCAGAGCAGAGAATTTTGTTTTTTATGGTCTGAGAGTCCTTCAGATGCCTTTTGGCAAATTCCAGGCGGGGAGTGACTTCCGCCTGACCACTCTACCATACAGGCCTGATTGGTGGATTGCTGCACAGATGGTTGTCCTTCTGTAAGGTTCTCCTCTCTCCACAGAAGAAAGCTGGAGCATGCACTGTCAACCCTGGGACCTTATATAGACAGGTCTACGCCTTTTCAAATTATGTCCAATCAACTGAATTTACCACAGGGGAACTCCAATTAAGCTGCGGAATATCTCAAGAATGATCAGTGGAAACAGAATGTACCTGAGCTCAGTTTAGAGCTTCACGGCAAAGGCTGTGAATGCTTAAGTACTTTTTTTTTCAGGTTTTTTATTTTTAATAAATTTGCAACAATTTCAAAAATCTTCTTTCACATTGTCATCATGGGATATTGTGTGTAGAATTTTGAAGAAATAAATACATTAATCCATTTTGAAATAAGTCTGTAACATTAAAAAAAATGTGGAAAAAGTTTAGCGCTATGAATACTTTCCATGCAGTGTATGTATTAAGCACAGTCTGATTCAAAACTGTATGTCTATATCTGAGTTGAGTGTTTTTGGTGTATTTGTTGCATGCGCAGTCCTGTATGCTCATCTGTATGAGTTCTTATATCAGATGTTTGGACTAACTGCATTTTTTTTTTATTCATAGTATAGAAAGCGCAGCCCTTGAAAGAATAATGAATTAATGCATGCACACGGGTACAGTCACTGTGCATCACTGTTCATATGGATTCTCAAACAAAACTAATATCTCTGTATGCCAGGCCAGCAGGTGGCGATATCAATTTGTTAATTAACACTGGACATATGCGCACAAACACTTATTAAGTTCGCTTTTGTAATATTGGTACTCATGCATAGAATAAACACATAAATAAAAAAAGTCATTGGATAGACTCAATTTAACTGAGTGCGGATTTTCCATGTAATAAATATGTGTAGCGCCAACTCAAAAAACGCAATTTACGCAATGAAATACAATTAACTAAGTCTAATGCAATTTTACTAATTACATTTTAAATGTTTTTACACAGTGATTTATTTTTATTTAACTCAAACTTAAATATTTAATCTGATAATACATTTCTAGGTAGAAAATATGATTACAGTGGGGGAAATAAGTATTGAACATGTCACCATTTTTGTCAGAAAATGTATTTCTGAAGGTGCTGTTGACTTGAAATTTTCCCCGGATGTTGGTGACAACCAAAAAAAATCCATATATGCAAAGAAAACAAAACTAATTAGTTTACAAATGAAGTTATGCAAAATAAAATGAAATGATGCTGGAAAAAAGTATTGAACACATGAAGAAAGGGTGGTGTAGAAAGACATGGAAAGCCCAGACAGCAGCTGAAATCTCTCAGTAGTTCGTCAGCAACGCTCTACCCTTCCTCATTGTAAATGAAAATTAGCTGCTTCAGTCCAACATCTACATTAGCAGGCCGATGATGAACCCAAGGTGGATTTTTCAGCAAGACAATGATCCAAAACACAGCCAAGGAAACTCTCAAATGCTTTAAAAAAACAATCAAGCTGTAGAATGGCCCAGCCAATCACCTGAACTAAATCCAATAGAGAATACAAAATAAAGCTCAGATTTGATAGACGAGACCCACAGAACCATCAAGATTTTTACACTCTGTTGAAGACTTCATTCTCTATATGAGAGACCTCTTTAGGCTGCCGTCACTAAAAAAAGCCTTTAACATGAAGTATTAAATACGTTTCAGTAGTTTTTCAGATTTTTTTAGTTTAGTTTTTATTTTTATGTATGTATTGTCTGGGTTTTTACCAAAGTCTGGCTCAATTCCGTGTCAACAGCTCCTTTAGAAATATTATTCCCAGAAAAAAACATAATGTGTTCTTATTTTCCCTGCTGCATGTTCCCTCTAATAAATGTGCACTTTTTTTTACAAAATCACATTTAGTTTTTTAGTTGACGACAAACCTTTAGAGAAGATATGTTTTATTTTAAAAACATGTACTTTAAAAACAAAATGTAGCTTTTCAAAATGAATTCAAAATTCAAAATGAATTCAAAATTCAAAATGTAGCAGCCATAAAAACTGCATCTTTTGCAAAACATTTTGGCCATTTTCTATTTTTTTCTGTGATAAATAGTTAAATAAAGGGTGCAAAGGATTCCACAGAAGAGCCTTTGTGGTTCCAAAAGAACAAGTAAAAAGAACCAATTATGTTCAAAAGAACCTTTTCCACTTCCTAGAAGCATTTGTGCAATGCAGGCATTCTATAGATGTTGAAGGTTCCTCATGGAACCATTGATTCCAATGAAGAATTATTATTTTTATGAGTGAGGAATCACACGCTGTGTCTGAAGGTTTGATGGGGGCTGTCAGATTTAGATTTTATTGTGTCTGGGCTCCTTGTCGTCCACACCACTGAAAAGCTGGAGGGCCTTGAGTCATTGTTTGCACTGTTCCGGAATTCTTCATAGAAATCAATTAAACAGAAATTAGTTTCTCTTCATGAAGAACGCTTATTCTGTCCTCAGGCTTGACATCACAAAGGATGCTTTAACTTTGCTTTCAAATGTGCATTCATAACATATTTTCATTAATTTAAACAAAAGAGCAAACACTGAAAAGTTCCATACACATTCATTCATTTTGTCCAGACACAAATCCATTAAGTTAACACAACTAATTTAATTAGATTGAACAAAACAATTAAGTTTTCCAAAATAATCTCCAGAATTGTGTTGTTTCAGCTTGTTTTAAATAGGTAGTTTGAACAAGCAGCAACATTTTATTTTGAGTGAATGAAAGCTTGGGAAAAAGTTCCAGGTCATCGCATTACCTCGTCTTCATTTCATTAATTTGATCATGTTTATTCATTTATATGATTGAGGTACAAATATTTGGATTTTGTTCTGTTTTTTTCATTATAAATGACATTCACGTGCAAAATCAAACCTTAAAGAAAGAAAAAGGGATGAGCAACTCTGCAGTTTATAGTAAAATCTCTAAAAACTGCAAGGAAAATGTGATTAATAAGGAAGATTTTGATTGAAGATACAGGGATATGCCATGAGTTCAGACAATGTACAGCTTGTACTCATACATTTACAAGGATTCAGACATTTTTATTTTGGTTGACTTGCACTTGTGCTGGTGCTGACACTGAACAATGCTGCATGGCGCATTCATCACTCTTAACGCTTGCCGTTTTTCTGCTGCGCACGGTTCACACTTATTTTTCCATGAATTTGCACCCCAGTGTGATGATGGTAATTTACTTTGTTACAGTAGTTGGAAAATAAATACAAAGGTGAAGTAAATGTTTAAACATGAATCCCAATTAACCAGCAACACATTAAGAATAAGCAACATAAAACTATTTTGCAGCATAATTTAAGTAATTGAAACTTCTCACTAATCTAAGTCTCATTATACATTCTTTAAAATAAAGGTTTTTGCATCAATGTCATATAGAACAGCTATTTTAGATCCTCAATTGAACCTTTCAGTGAAAACTTCTTAAAATAGCAAATTTGCAATGAAAATCTTTTTTTTTTTTTCCTGTTTTTGTGCAATAGAAAGGTTACATGGATGCTAAAGGTTATTCATTAAATCATTGGTGGCAAAGAACCTTTATTTTTAAAGGAACACTCCACTTTTGGGGGGAAATAAGTTCATTTCACAACTCCCCTAGAGTTTAACAGTTTTTTTATAAAAACATTTATTTTATTCATTTAACCGATCTACAGGTTTGGCGAGAGCACTTTTAGCTTAGCTTAGCATAAATAATTGAATCAGATTAGACCATTAGCATTTTGCTCAAAAGGCTTTCCTTTCTTATCCTTTTGTAGTTCAAAAATCAGCAGAAAATGCAAAGTTATTGTTATATATAAGTCTATATGTCTAGGAACGATACTCTTATTCTAGCGTAATAATCAAGAAACTTTGCTGCAGCAGGTGCAAGGATATTACGCATCTAATTCCCGCAAATATAACCAAAGTGACCACCTGCTTGCAAAGGAAGTGTGCCTTGAGACCATGGAGACATTTGTGAAGGATTTACTTTGGTGCAGGTCCTGAAACATATCTATTTGAACTGGAATATATATGGAAGTTAGCAGATTTTAAGATACTGTGTAATTTACTGCGCCTACTGCAGCCATGATACGGCAGCAAAGTTCCTTGATTATTACGCCAGAATAAGAGTATAGTTTTCTCGACATATAGACCTAGAAAATAGCAACTTTTAATTTTCTGTCAGTCCTTGTACACAATGTAACTACAGAAGAGTCAAGCTTTAAATAGGAAAATTATCGAAACGCTGTTGTAATTTTTTTGAGTGAGATGCTAATGGTCTAATCCGATTCAATGATCTATGCTAAGCTAAGCTAAAAGTGCTCCTGCCAGACCTGGAAATTGTTTGAATATATTCAAAGATGATGAAACTCATCTGTTTAACTCTACAGGACTTGTACAATTCAAAAGAGTGGAGTGTCCAATAAGAATGTATGCATATTGTGATTACTGTTTGCTTTCTAAAAGAGAGAGAGAGAAAAAGAGTATGATTTAACTTGAGGTTCATACTTCTGCTTTGCCATTTTTTTACAATTATTTATTCTAAACTCCACTGTTCCTCAACTCTCTCTAAAACAGATGGAGAAATCACCTCCAAACCTATGGTGCTGTTCCTTGGGCCGTGGAGTGTGGGCAAGTCCTCCATGATTAACTACCTGTTGGGTCTGCTGGACACCCCTTACCAGCTGTACACAGGTATACAGCAGTCTGTGCTATCTGCCGAGTAGTTTTCAGAATGATGTTTGATCATGAAATTACGTGTTAATCCAGGTGCTGAGCCAACTACCTCAGAGTTTACCGTCATCATGCACGGCGAGAAGATCCGCACGGTGGAGGGTATCGTAATGGCTGCTGACAGCTCTCGCTCCTTCTCCCCGCTGGAGAAGTTTGGTCAGAACTTTTTGGAGAAGCTGGTTGGCATTGAGATGCCACACTCGCTCCTGGAGAGGGTCACTTTTGTGGACACACCTGGAATCATTGAGAACCGCAAACAGCAAGAGAGAGGTACAGGGTCTTCTCTATATTATCTATATTTTATTTATTGACTGTATATACTGTCTATAATATTCAGGTCTGGACTCTGTGGAGGCCATTTCATGACTGTCTTTGTTTTCTGTCCAAATAGGATTTCATCACATTAGCAGTGTGTTTGGGTTCATTATCATGTTGAAAAATAAAACTATTACAAATTAGGAGCTTTCTAGTAGGAATTACATGACAAATTAAATCCTGTCTGTACTTTTCAGTATTCACATCTCATCACTTCATGCATTATTGATAACATCTCCGGCAGAAATGCAGATCAAACCACCTGACGCGACAGGACAGAAACATTTAAATACCAAAGACATTCAGGAATGCAAAATTGTTTACTGCACTCACAACTACAAGTTTATCTAATCTAACCTAAAAATAAGGTTATAAATTAATTTATGTAACCATGTACACTGATTTTGCCAATTTGACTGATTGCTTGCCTATATTGTATAAACTTATCTTACGTTATACTTTTATAATGCCCATTATTGATTATTAAAACTAATATTCAGCAAAAGAGACAAGTATGCTTCGTATTTTTCGAAGAAAATGAAAGGAGGCAGTTATGTTATAGGCTCAGTTTTGTTATAAATATGCATACAGTAAAGATTACGATCATATAAACATGTAGCTACACAATACCTCAACATGTTTGGTGTCTGTTAAGTAAAATTGGCAGGTCCTTATATCATGTTTTCATTTTATTGTTAAGATAGTGAATCTACGCAGCCAGGGTGATGTGAATAAGGTTATAATGACGTATCCTCTGGAGTTTGTTTTCCATATTAAACTTGCGAAGTCTGAACTTAAGGAAAGGATGGAAGACTGAACTTTGTGCACTAGCCTAATATTGATGAAAAAGCCTCAATCAGATAGGCGAATGTCTGCAGCCATGCCTCCACTTTCAGATGTCTCCATTTTCCCCTCATCCACATTGACACGCAGCAGCAGCGTTTTAAAATGAAAACAGCCTCTTCAGCATTTTCAAAACGCTCCGTTTTCGGCACATGAAAACTCAGAGTAGTGTGGAAGGAAGGCGTAAACGTAGAAAACGTGTGCGTTTTTAATGTAAAACGTATTAGTGTAAATGGGGCCTATGTGTCTGGTAGGCTTTTTATTTCAAGATCTGAGGTAAACTATCTGCTGGTGCTTTCAGAATGGCTATAAATGTCATATAAAATGCTATTCGAGTGGTAACATTTAACACAGAATAAAGCACATAATCAGCTTCAGAGGTGATCATTGTCGTATTATTTATGCTGTTGTTCTGCTGATCATTGCAGTAGTAGAAACCATTTCTAAATCCGAAACTTTGTGCCAGATTAGCACAAGAGCTTCTTTTAACATCACATCATCACATGTAGAGTTGCACTGTAGTAGCTACAACAAACGACTCAAAGAAAGAACACCTCACAAAAGTAACATTTTGAACTACTTTGGATTCTTACCTGATAAGACAAAAAAACAACATATGGAAAACCCAAAAGAGCAACAGGAAACATTGAAATTAATTTTTCATTATTGTTTGACCACTTCATATAGCCTAATTTGATCTTTTTGTAACAAATTTCGCTTGGTATAATTTGTATCTTGATTTTAATGTATTTTTTGTTGGTCAGTTATCTACAAAATAAACAAAAAGAACTCATGCATTTTAGGTCAAGTGATGTGCAAATACTTGATTCAGTAATAAGGGAATTATGAATTCAATTCAAGTAGGCCTATTATAACATAAAATATAGTATTTCTGACAATTTTCTTTATTTCAAAGATTTGAGTTATGAATTACAGTATCGCAATAGTACTTGGTATCACGATACTTCTGCTAGTATAGTATCGTAATGTGAATTAATGGTATCGCGACAACCTTAGTCACATGTAGTAATGACATTTTGTGGGAAGCACAGTCCTTTAACCAATGCCCTGACTCTCTGTGGCCATTAATATCCCCCTGTATCCGGCCCAAATTCCAATACTATATTTAATACATCACCACAAAATTTTACCTAATTTTGTAGTTGTCTTAAAAACCTTACTTTTGCCTGTATTTAACTTTTAAATCTATTTTTTAATAATGATTTTTTTCCCCTCACTTCAAGGTTACCCATTCAACGACGTCTGCCAATGGTTTATTGATCGTGCAGACCTCATTTTTGTGGTTTTTGATCCAACCAAGCTGGACGTCGGTCTTGAGTTGGAGATGCTTTTCCGGCAGCTGAAAGGTCGGGAGTCTCAAATCCGTATTATCCTCAATAAAGCAGACAGTCTCGCGACCCAGGACCTCATGCGGGTCTACGGTGCTCTCTTCTGGAGTCTGGCGCCCCTCATCAATGTGACCGAGCCCCCACGTGTCTATGTCAGCTCATTCTGGCCCTACGACTATGCCCCGGACACCAGCCGCGAGCTCTTCAAGCGTGAGGAAATCTCCCTACTGGAAGACCTGAACCAGGTCATTGAGAATCGTCTTGAAAACAAAATCGCCTTCATCCGCCAGCATGGCATCCGCGTTCGCATTCACGCCCTGTTAGTGGACCGCTACGTGCAAACCTTCAAGGAGAAGATGAGCTTCTTTAGCGACCCCGAACTGGTTTTCAAGGAGATTGTAGACGATCCTGACAAGTTCTACATTTTTAAGTCTATCCTAGCCAAAACTAACGTGAGCAAGTTTGACCTGCCCAATCGAGACGCGTACCGGGATTTCTTCGGGATCAACCCTATTAGTAGCTTCAAGCAGCTGTCCGCCCAGTGCTCCTACATTGGCGGTTGCCTGCTGGAGAAGATCGAGCGCGCAATCACCCATGAACTGCCATCCCTGCTCGGCAGCATCAATTCTGGCAAGAACCCGGCCCTGTCCTCCTGCGAGGTCACCGGCTGCGGGGAGAAGCCCAAAAACCGCTATCGGCGAAACTGAAAGAAGAAAACCAGGCGGGAGGAGGAGGAGAGAAAAGGAAGGAGCGAACAAACCGAGGAGGAGCAGTAGAGCTAATCCTGTTCCTGCTGCGGGTCCGTTTCAGGTCAATGGAGACGGGACTTTTTTTTTTTTTTTTCCTGCATGATGTGGGGATGTTTGAGGGAGGGGGACTCTGGGATTGGGTTGGAGGGAGGGTGTTGAGATGGTGTTTCATGTGAATGTGAGGAGAGAGAGAGCGGCGAATTAACTCCTCTGTTTCCGCAATACTTTTATAAACTGTCTGCAGTTTTTGGAGGGAAAATGTGTACGCATGACAAACACAAAAAAAATGGCTGACACGCTTTTAAAAACATGTAAAAAATGGCAAAAATAAAATATCCTCAGACTGAAAATGGATATCAGCTGGATTGAATGTCAAACAAAAAAACAACAAGAAAAACAAGAGTCTTTTCCTCAATCCTGCATTGTCTTTTGAGTTGATTTGCTCAAGTTTGTAGGATCAATTGGCCTTCAGATGAAATATCGATAAGCTACTAGCATTTTTAAACTGCATGTAATGATACAAATGGGTTTGGTTTCTCTGACATTTCCACTTTGTTAAGTGTGACGTCACATGAAGCGGTTTCTGGGTCCAATCGCTTTATCAAACTGTATGGGCAGACTAATCAAATGGTAATAATAAATGTTTACAAAGCGTTGTAATACTTTCGAAAATCACGATCGTTATCTATATATAACATTATATATATATATATATATATATATATATATATGTATGTATGTATGTATGTATGTATGTATGTATGTATGTATGTATGTATGTATGTATGTATGTATGTATGTATGTATGTATGTATGTATGTATGTATGTATGTATGTATGTATGTATGTATGTATGTATGTATGTATGCATGCATGCATGCATGTATGTATGTATGTATGTATGTATGTATGTATATATATATGTATGTATGTATATGTATGTATGTATGTATAATATACATACATACATACATATATAATGTATGTATATATATGTATGTATGTATGTATATGTATGTATGTATAATATACATACATACATACATATATAATGTATGTATATATATGTATGTATGTATGTATGTATGTATATATATGTATGTATATATGTATATATATGTATGTGTATGTATATATGTGTATGTTTATATGTATGTGTGTGTATATATATATATATATATGTATCCATGTCTAATATCCGGTGGCCAGAAAGTGATAAATTGTTTCATGGTATTTGTGATGCAGCAAGTCCAGAGACTGTTATGTACACCATGACTTTATATAAAATTCACTTTAATTTGAGATATGACTAAAAAGTGTCCACAAGCGAACATTTTCTCAATTCAAATGATTAGCGGCTTGGACCTGGAAACAGTACTCCATACATCACAACTTAACAAGCGGAAGCTTTTTTTTTTCATATTCATATGCGAAATATTTGTTGACTATCCAAACCAAGTCCAATGCGTATTATCAAAGAGCTGCCCTAAATTATCCCAAAATGCAAAGTTTATTTCAGGAAATCAGTGGAATTTTGATGCATTGCTTATTATACTTCACACGTTTACATACGTAAACATCCTGAACAGAGACTGGCAGTAGCCTACCAACAGACATACTAGATGGCGACCAGGTTGACGTATCGGAGCAACAGACCGAAGCGGACCATGAGCATTTATTTTTTGTGGAAAAAGATCCAAAGAAAATCAGCACACTGCCGCTTTAGCTCTCAAAAAATCTCTAATGTCACAAATATTTTTTGTGAACATTTGTTTTTATTATGTTACGTGTTTAAGTTATTAAGTTGGATGAGACGTAACATTCAGTGAGTCTCCAATGGTGCTGGGTGAAAATGGGAACACACAACTGTTGGATAAGTGAAACAAAAAGTAACAATTTATTAAACGGAGCATGTCAAACAATGAAAAATAGGAATTTGAAATGTAATTTAAAACAAACAAAACAAAAAAACAGGAGTGTTTCTAAAACAAAAAAATAAATATAACAAAATGATCTAACTAAACCCCAACCCACTAAACTTACCAACCAAAGACAAATGCAGAAACAAAACCGTAATCTTCATCATATACAACGCTTAACTAAACTTCATAACTATTCCAAAACAATCATTACAAATGTGGCAACTCCTCCAACAACTAACTAACACAAAAAACTATGCTGCTCAAAATTACTTCTAAATTATTCAACTAATTATTAGTTCTCGTAAGGTACACACCGTTAGCCATTAGCAAAACAAGAGCTTATCTTATAATCCAATTCTCATAAAGATTGTTCGACTTCTTAATAAATACTAAATTGAGCTGCACAAGCTTATCTAGTAAATAGAATACTTAATCGAGAGAAACTAAACTACACAACAACAGCAACAACAAAATAATACAAACAACAACGAACAGGATTTTCAGTTTTTTGTTTAATATAGAAAGGATACAGCAGACAGACTTGTTCTATGATAACAGAAGTTAAAAGATTACTAAAATACAAGAATAATGTTAAACCAAATAAAGAGAAGTTAAGAAAGTACAAATAAATAACTATTACATCATGAGATACATAAAGTACACAGAAAAGCTGAACATTAGAAGGTAGAAAATTTGACAATAGATTTGACAATATCAAAAGCTATAATCCAGGACTGTTTTGACAGAGCTCCATGGGTGCGCGCTGTTGAAAGTTTCATTCCAAGTTATCTACAGCTCAAATGTCGGCATTCTGTATTTAGCTTTTTGCTTGTACGGTAGCTCTGAGCTGTTAAAACACCTCTCAAAGCGTTTTTTTTTTTTTTGTAATGTAAGAAACACAAAAGAAATCTAACCTGGTTCCAATTTTTTTACAATGAACAAAAGTTTTGGCGGCAGTGTGTCAATATGATTTACGCAACAGGAGGTCGAATTTATTTTTTAACGTGCGAAAATTACGGACGAAAATTTCATAATTAGTGTGCAATAACCTTTAGAGTTTTTGTCTTGTTTCAAGTCCAAATATCTAAAAATTCTAAAATCAAGCAAAATAATCTTGTTTTGCCTTGGAAGAAGATTATTTTGCTTACCCCACTGGCGGGTTATTGTCCTTGTTTTAGGTAAAACCTCACTTAATTTTGACTTCTTATTTCTCAAAACAAAACAATATTTATTACTTTTCTAGTAAATGCCTCGGGCGGCAGCGGTGGCTCAGTGTTAGCACTGCCACCTCACAGCAAGAAGGTCGCTGGTTTGAGTCCCGGCTGAGCCAGTTAACATTTCTGTGTGGAGTTTGCATGTTCTCCCTGTGTTGGTTTCCTCCGGGTGCTCCGGTTTCCCCCACAGTCCAAACTAGAGATGCGCGGATCAGCTGAAAAGACACCCGAATCCGAGGCTTCATACTAATCATCCACCCGCCACCCGCCCACACTTATAGTTTTATCTGATATATGTATATGAACAAAAGTTTAGATTATTCCCGTTTAGATTATTGTGATTCCCTTCTGTTTGGCCTCCCTAAAAAAATCTTCATAAATTACAACTGGTACAAAACGCTGCAGCCCGTATTATCACAAAACCCCCTCTATCTGTCACATCACACCCATTCTACAACAGCTTCACTGGCTTCCCATTTCTTTCAGAATTAATTATAAAATTCTTCTTCTCACTTTTAAAGCCATCAACAATCTTGCTCCTCCATACTTTGCTAATTGTTCATATCGCCACACCTTCTCGAACAATCAGGTCTTCTTATATTCACCTCACTTGTTCACTCTGTCCACCTTGTCACCATGGGGAGCAGATCCTTCAGCCACTCTGCTCCTCAGCTTTTAATTCACTTCCTCCTGATCTCCGTAATTTAGACTCTCTTTCACAATTTAAATCCAAACTCAAAACACATCTGTTTAGAACGGCTAATTCACTTTAATCGAAAGTTTTGTTGATTTAAAAAAAAAAAAGTTTGTATTGTATTCTATTGATTTTATTGTGTTTTTATTTACACTGATTGTTCTAGCTGTCCTGTACGGTGACCTTGAGTGTCATGAAAGGCGCCTTTAAATAAAATGCATCATTATTATTATTATTATTATATCCGCACCCAACCTGCACCCGATCGTCGCTTTAATAATTTAATTCTTTGGTTTAGGCATGATAGGTCACCGTCAGGGCCGGAGCATATTAACAGCAGATTCAGTGAGCTTTAATCTGCACATCTCTGATAGTAGAATAATCTCAAACGTTTTTAAATGAACATTTATTTATAAAAACAAAAGTTTATCTTTAGACAACATTTTCTTCATTTTCAAATAGATACAGAAAGTAATAATAAGACATTTTAGCTTTTACAGATACAGGAACAATATAACAAAAAGGGTGCAACTTGAGCTTAAACGGCAGCTATGTTGTGTTTACTTGGCCTTTTTCTTCGCACTGTGTAAAAACAGAACAGCATCTATTGTGCCTGGATTCAGCCGATTCCGCCTCGCATTCAAAACGCGGCCAGCTGCACTGAATGAGCATTCGCTTTCACCGCTTGTTGTAGGAATGAACAAGATTCTCCTCGCAAGGCGCTGTAGTTGTGGAAATATTCAATCTTGTTTCTCCCAGAACGATAGCAGATTTTCCTCTGATGACTCCTCTAACTGAAACTTTGAACAGTAGGCTACTCTTCATCCATTATTTTGGGCGTCTCATCTTCCCATTCTGCAAAGCCCACTCTCTGCTTTTTTCGCTGGTCCACTGCCATGTCCCGCTACATCCACCCGCAACCCACCCGCAATTAATCATAATGTATTTTTTTATTACCCGACCCACCCGACCTGCGGATATAACCACCATCCACGCATCACTAGTCCAAACATGCACTATAGGTGAACTGGATGAATTAAATTGGTAGGGCATCCGCTGCATAAAACATATGCTGGAATAGTTGTCGGTTCATTACGCTTTGGTAAATAAAGAACCCTGACAAATAAAGAACTTAGCTGAAGAAAAATGAATGAATGAATAGAAAATGTCTCTTGATTTAAGAAGTTTTAGGGTGTTTTCACACCTGCCTCATTTAGTTCGGTTGAATCGCACTAGAGTTTGTTCGTTTTCCTTCTTGGTGTGGTTCGTTTGGGCAGGTGTGAATGCAGCAGTCGCACTCGAGTGTGCACCAAAAGCTGACCAAAAAAGCGTACTGAGACCTCCTTGAAGAGATGGTCTTGGTACGCTTTCAACGAACCCTGGAGTGGTTCGTTTGTGGTTAGAACATGATCAGAACTAGAACAGACCCTACTGCGCCTTTTTGGACTAATCCAGCTGCAGTAATTCAATGCGCTGCGCATAAAGTGGAGGAAAAATATTTGTTGACAGTGATTTACCAACAATTTTAGGCAAAAGAGAGAGGGAAAAACATTACCATTTGGATCATTGGTAATATTTCCGGAAGGTGACCATGTCGCAGTTTAGCTAAATTAATTCACTCCTCCTCCTGAAGTGACTTGCAATACACCTTGCCTCAGTTTGGTTCTTTTCAACTGGTTCGGACCAAAGCAATCAGTGTGCTGTGAAAAGGACCCAAAAAGGACAGAAAAATTCTACAGTGTATCATTTGTTGTGAACCGAACCACAGATGTGAAAACACCCTTAGATATTTGGGCTAAAAACAAGACAAAACCTCCAAGTAAACCAAGCATGTTTTTGCCATGTAAAACAGATCTATTTGAAATTCCACAGATAATAGCCAGGTCTTATAATAACGGTTGGGTTTTGTGTGGAAACTTTCACATTATTCTGGATATCTAGACAGATGTTACCTCAGAAAGCTGCGTTTTTATAAGCTTTACGCTTTTCCGAGTGCTAGATCTGATGTATGGTGGTCGGCGGTAAAAATAGTGCTAACACTGCAGTTCTGTGGGAGAGATAAAGCTGCAATAAAGTGTTATTAACCAAGCTGTCTGTTTTTTTGGAGTTGGGTCGCGGCGGTTAATAGACTTGGATCTCTTCTGAAAGACCCGTCTGGTCTTTGTTAAATATCAAGGTCACTTTTTGTTCCCACCTCCAAAAATAGACACCAGATGAACTGAGGAGACACTGTCGGATTTAGACTTTAACCGCAAGTAAGTGCTGAAAAATCCTTGAGTCGGCTGTATGTGCAACAAGTGTTTCTGACACAGAGTTGTCCATAAATGCAGCAATCTCATATGTAATGCTCAATGCATGTGTGTGAGTTTGTTATTCTGACAGGTTGTTTGTGTTTCGTTTTGGTTGATCGGATGGCAAAGACGATCATTCCTGTATACATGTTGTGCTTAAAGGGCACCTATAGTGAAAAATCTACTTTTCATGCTGTTTGGACAGACATATGTGCCTGTATGGTGTATAGATCGTCATATTGGGGAGAAATAAACACACTCAGTCCTTTTTTTTTCAATTTAACAACATAAAAACGGTGGACCAATTGGATTGGTTTTCAGATCGACCGCAACTTTACGTAGGAGTGCGGTCCCCCCGCCCACCAATATTGATTGACAGCTGCACGTATTAACATGTCCTGGTAGTCACGTGTATAATCATATCATCAAGAGAGGACGAGCGCAAAGCAACTGGGAATAAAAGGTGTGTTCAGTTCGTTAGAGTCATCAATCATCATCAAATGTGATCAAGAGTGAGTTTTACAAGTTTAAAATGTTTTAAAACAGAGCATGTGTGTAATGAATTACAGCGATTTAGCTTAGCTTTACTTCATCAGCACAGCCGCGTGTCAGAACAATTATAAAGGAAGACGCTTCAATCGCGGTTTGTGGGATTAAATCAGGTTTATTTTGTACATTAATATAACAGATATCCATACAGCAGTGGAGATTAACCTGTATCCTGTCACATTTGCGTGCTAAAAGAGTGCAAAGCTAAACGGGCGCTCTGTCTGTGTGTGTCTGCTGCAGTTTGTGTGTGTGCGCGTGAACTTTGTGTGACCCTGCCATGCAACTGCACAATAAATACTCATTGGTAAAGTTCTTACTGTAGTATTTCTCACAAACGCTACGTGAGATCTGCTTCCTTTAAATCTGTCTGTTGTCTGACTCTGCTGAGGGAGGAGATTAAGGCACATAGAAACGGTGGGCGGGGAGGACTAGCCTTAAAGGCGCAGTACACCAAAACCGCCACACAGTGAAAAAATTTATAAATAGGAATTCAATAAAAGCTATAATGAAAAATTTGATGGGTGTTTGGAGTTGAAACTTTACACACACTTTCTGGAGACACAAAAGACTTATATTAAATCTGAAAAAAGGGCTAACCTAGGTGCCCTTTAATTCAATTCAAGTTTACTTGTGTAGAGTTTTTCACTATAATTATTGTTTCAAAACAGCTTTACAAAGGGTGCACATTATTGCATTACAATCAAATTAGGAAAAGTTGAGGTTATTAGTAGGGCCAGACGGAATCTGCAGACGTTTTTTGCAATTTCTGCAGAGAGTTTTGTTCAAAATCAGCGGATTATGCGGAATGATTTCTGGAGTATCGTAACTAAAAGCTTAATACACTCTCAGAAATAAAGCTACGTGAGCTGTCACTGGGGTGGTATCTTTTCAAAAGGTACACATTTGTACTTAAAGGGGCCATATTGGTACCTCAAAAGTATATATTAGTGCCTAAAATTTTTAAGAGGAACACTTCTGTACTTTTTGGGTACTAATATGTACCCTTGAGGTATTAATATGGGCCTTGTAGGTACAAATTTGTACCTTTTGAAAAGGTACCACCCCAGTGACAGCTTGCGTACCTTTATTTCTGAGAGTGTATATGAAATAAAAGATAATACATTTTTAACATTTATTTAATGTTTACAAATCTAACAAGATCCACTTTATTTGGTAAACAAAGCAAGTCTCTCATATATCTGCTAAAAGACAGAAGATATTACTGTACAAACTGTATTGTAAATAAATCATATGAACACTTTGATATTAGTCAGTAATATTACTGAAATTAATGTAAGAACTGAATAAATATAAATTTATAAACATTTACTCAAATAAATAAACAGAATCAATGATGGTCTAAAAATCTGCAGAATTCTGTGCGCGCAGATTCATTGTGGGCCTAGTTATTAGTTACCATAACTATATTAGTTACTAATAACTTTAACTAAATAACTAGTAACTAGCTTTTAGCAGTTAAAGTTATTATATAGAAACATTTATGAACAGATATAAAGTATATAGGTGACATCTATGTATACATGCTCAATGTAGTCCAACTTTTTTGACCACTTTCCTGATTTCTTTTTAGGGAGCATCTATGGGTGTTTATGGGTGAAGGCTTATCTTTCAAACTACTATTACAAACTTTGCGTCCTCAATTTGCACATGAACATTGGATGAAATTTTAAACAGTGAAAAGATGGCACTTATTCACAACAAACAATGTTATAATGTTGTTATAAAGTCAAGGCTTATTCTGATCTTTCAATCGAAGATTACAAAATTTGCATAGTCGATTTGCACATGAACATGAAAGGAAATTTGAAACAATGGAAATTTGGCTTATAAAATTGTATTAAAATAAAATTAAATGAAAATGACGACATGACGACACTGTGAACAATAAAGGCACAGTAGGCAATTTCTGCAACTAGATGGTGCTTATTCACAACAAACAAAGTTATAGGCTGCGTCCGAAATCGTCTACTCCTCAGTAGGTACTGCATTTGAATTAGAATTTACAACTCGACCGTTAGAAAAGTACGTACTATACAGTATGAATGGAACTCGGACATTCTACATCTGCCATTTTGTCATGATCACCTGATTTACCCACATCAATTGCATCGCTCCCATTCATGAATTCACTCATGGTGCATCATGGGATAGCATAAAGCATGCATCGCATGTGCACTTCAGAATCTTGCCGGAAGTAGTAGGTCATTCGGGTACTTCTCACATACTGCTTTCGAATTCACACTACTACTCTGCTCGCATACTGTTTTTAGTGTACTAAATAGTATGGATGTATGCGATTTCGGACGCAGCCATAATGTTGTGTTATAATCTCTGTACAGTCTAATAAAACACGAAATATATTATTTAAAGTGTATTTGGTGTTTTCCTGTTTTCTATAAAACCAAACTGAAAATTGAGCATGTGATGTCCTAAACACAGGGCGCTGTCTTTATCACTAGTTAAAATTTCTCTGAATTTGCATTATTTAAAACATTTGGTAATATGTAAATGCATAAGTCAGCAAAATAAATGTTTTCAAGTGGTTTCTGAATGTTTGAATGAAAAAAAAACGTACATACTGTATTGTGCTTTCGATGTTTGTGCAACATCCTGAAATCTGATAGCACTGTAACAGATAGCAAACTCCCTTCACGTCTTCTTTTGATGGTGTAAATGTTTTTAAATGCTGCCACACTCAGGATCTCTCGAGACTAATAAAATAAAAACGAGCCTTCTGAGCAGTTTAAATTAGTGTCCACATATATGTTGGAATCTGCTGTGGCGGATTTCGTCCACTAGAGTGAGCACAATGTGGAGGCATCAATCGTCGCGAGAACAAAAGCTAAAAACAACTTCACATAATCCTGAGGTGAGGAAGATTTCGGTACAAATAGTACATATGTTGAATAAAAAGTGAATTGGGATACAAATCAAGCATCAGGCAACACAATACCCATGAAACAGTGGAAGTTTAATATGTAAACACATCCAATAGCCTTAAACTGAGATTGTTTGGCTAACCTTATGTAGCCTTGCTGTGAACTTGAGTGTTTCTTTTGAAACTTTTTTTCGCTTAAAATGTATTTTTGCCACAATTCTACCCAGTTTTGTGTTTTAATGGTAACCCAAAAGGTCAAACAAGTGGTTACAATGCCTTTTAAAGGGTTTTAATTGGGGGAAAATGATTTGGGATGCTGCAAACTAACAAAGAAGTTGCCCGCCCTCGAGATACATCTTCCCGCCGACTTTAGCTCGGACACACCTGAATAATCAGCTTATCAAGGTCTGACTTACTTGGATGTTACAGGCTGATGAGCTTGATCAAGGTTTTGTTAAACCCGGCAGGAAAATGAATCCCATAGCAGCTATTTGCCAATATTTAAAGGGATAGTTCACCCCAAAAAATGAAAGTTTATAAGTTTCTTTCTGTTGGACACAAAAATAGATATACTGAAGAATGCAGGTAGCTGGAACCCATTGACTTCCATAGTATTTTTTTGGGGTGTGAAATGTAACCCAGACATCCCTTCAGTGTTCAGCAACTAAATGAAAATACAATGGGTGCCAGCTATCAGCAAAATATCCTCTTTTGTGTTCAAAAGAAGAAAAAACAGGTAGAGGGTGAGTAAATGATGACAGAATTTTCATTTTTGGATGGACTATCCCATTAAATATTTTAGATTTTTATGTAATGAAAAAAAATAATTAAATGATGTCATGGATATGCTATTAAGTGCAGGAAATCATCAACATTTAGCAAGTGTTCAAGCGCGATTGAAGTACTTTTCAATAAGTGCATTTGGCAACAAAGAACCAATTTTACACCATTGGTGTAGGAAATGCAGCTTTTATAACATGTTCCACATTTTACCCTCATTATATCCTCATTTTAAATGATTACCTTACAATATATGTCCATGGGATCCTGGTGGAGAGCATCTCAAGCACAATATCACTTTTAAACTACTTCCATAGACATGTATTTAGTAAATTTCTTATGTCGAAACTCAATATTTGATTAGTAATATGCTTTCCTAAGCTCCTTAAAGGTAATTTTCTCAATGTTAATATTTTTTTTTCCAACCATCAGTTTCCAGATATTCAAATAGTTGTTGCTAAAGCTTATTTATTCAGCTTTCAGATGTATAAATACCAATTTCCATAAATTGACACTTGCTTTATTACTGGTTTTGTGGTCCAGGGTAAAAAAAATTATGGTAAAAAATATACATTTTATATTGTTATTAGGGTGGCACGGTGACTCAGTGGTTAGCACTGTCGCCTCACAGCAAGAAGGTCATTGGTTTGAGTCCTGGCTGGGTCAGTTGGCATTTCTGTGGGGAGTCTGCATGTTCTCCCTGTGTTCGCGTGGGTTTCCCCCACTGTCCAAACACATGCGCTATTGGTAAATTGGGCAAGCTAAATTGTCCATAGTGTGTGTGTGTGTGTGTGCGTGTGCGTGTGTGTGTGTGTGTGAGAATGAAAGTGTATGGGTGTTTCCCAGTGATGGGTTGCAGCTGGAAGGGCATCTTCTGCGTAAAAACATATGCTGGATAAGTTGATGGTTCATTCCGCTGTGGCGATCCCTGATTATTAAAGGCACTAAGCCGAAAAGAAAATGAATGAATGAACTTGCACAGATGACAACACAGGCTCATTGTGGATATACCATGTCTACATTTTTGGAGAGCGCGAATTATGTAGCCAGAGGTAAGTCTGGCTGCATTTCCTCTTTAAAACAAACGCTATGGGGTGGAATGACACCACTGACGGCTATTTTCGTTTTATCGCTACTAGCTGACCACTTACCTCCGTACGGACGGCTTTTCCAGTGTTACCAGTTTGCCCAGTGGCTCATCGTGTACGCTGGCGGATTTGGGAGTTGTCGTGTGATGATGACGGAGTTCCAGTTCGATGAAGAATGGTTCCAGAAACCAGGTAAAACAAAAGAAAAAAATAAATAACCATATTATAGCACAGAAAATGTGGTGAAATCACGCGGCCACAACGGCTTGTCTTTTTCTAGATTGATTTTGAAAACACTGTTGGTGTTATGAAGCGGACAGGAGACAGAGGTAAGGAAACGTTAGGGTGTTTATTAAATGACAACAAGGAGCACATGAAGGATAGCCAGGAGGATCAGGAATGATGTTGGGGTCTTTTCCTCCGTGGCTGGGTAACAGGAATACACGAGGATGGACAGCACACACCAGATACAGCTGACAGAGGATGACACAGACTTGGAAGGACTGGAAGACAGGACGATTCGGGAGGACCAGGAAGACTAGGAGGAATACAAAGAGAACAGGTAAGTAAATCGTTTGTTTTAGCTGAGGATGACTACGCTGAGTGGTCGCTCAGTTGTCCGCTTTCGTCGAGACGAGCCCGGACAATGAGCGACTGGAGTGCTGTGCTTTTATCTGGTGCTCGTGAATGTGATGCAGCTGTGTGCTCATTAGAAGTCAGGTGATGGTGATCTTCGTGAGTGGGGGTCGTGAGAGCCTGACCAATCCATGACAGTACCCCCCTCCCCAGGGCCCGCTCCTGAGGGCCGACACCTCCGACGCCGTGGTGGTCTCCCTCTGCCTCTAGGCGCTGGGAACTCAGGGTGGCTCTCATGAAACTCCACCATGAGACTAGGATCGAGAATATCAGCTCTGGGAACCCATGTCCTTTCTTCGGGGCCGTACCCTTCCCAGTCCACCAGGTACTCCAACTGGCCACCACGACGTCGGGAACGCAAGATCTCCTTCACTGCGTAGACGGCTCCTTCTTCTAGGAGCAGTGGAGGAGGGGGTTCCTCTTCGTGGTCAGGCTCTGTGGAGGGAAGAACAGGATCGTGATAGGGTTTCAGGAGTGATACGTGGAATGTAGGGTGAATACGGTAGTGAGAGGGTAATTGTAGTTTGTAGGTGACGGGGTTAACCTGTTCCACGATGGTGAAGGGACCAACAAATCGGGGACTTAACTTGCGAGAGGGCAGTCGCATGCGTATGTCCCGGGTGGATAGCCACACCTTTTGTCCGGGTGTGTATCTGGGTTCTTCAGACCTTCTCCTATCGGCGGTTACCTTGCTTCGACGGACTGCCCTCTGCAGATGTTGATGAGCCTCGTCCCAGACTCTCTCGCTCTCCCGGAACCAGTGATCCACTGCAGGGGACATCAGATGGTTCGCCATCCCAGGGAAAGAGCGGTGGTTGGAAGCCCAGGACGCACTGGAATGGCGTGAGTCCGGTGGAGGGTTGCCGCAGTGAATTTTGGGCATATTCTGCCCAGCCCAAATACTGGCTCCAGGAGTTCTGGTGACCACTGCAGAAGGTCCTCAGGAACCGTCCCACCTCCTGAATCTTCCTCTCTGTCTGCCCGTTGGTTTGGGGATGATATCCAGAAGAGAGGCTGACGGCCACACCTAGGAGCTTGAAGAAGGCTTTCCATAGACGTGAGATGAACTGTGGACCTCTGTCCGACACAATATCTTCTGGAATACCAAATGACCTGAAGACTTGATTAAAGATATTGTCGGCAGTTTCAAAGGCTGTGGGAAGACCTTTCAGAGGGATTAGTTTGACAAACTTTGAGAATCTATCTACTATGACTAGAATACAGGTATTACCTTCTGACGAAGGGAGGTCAGTGATAAAGTCCACTCCTAGGTGTGACCAGGGACGGTTCGGAATCGGCAAGGGATGGAGCTTTCCAGCGGGTAGATGACGTGGGCTCTTGGATTGGGCACAGTCCTTACAGCCCTGAACATATTGCCTCACATCCCTTGCCATGTTTGGCCACCAGAATCGTTGGGATACTAGCGAGAGAGTATTGTTGATCCCTGGATGTCCAGTGCCTAGCGAGGTATGTAAGGAGTGGATCAGATCTACCCGGTGTTCAGGTGGTATGAACTGCCGATGAGGAGGGCATCCCGGCGGAGCAGGGGCTTCCGGAGTGGCAACGACTGGAGGAGCGTTCCAGGTGATCGGACAAATGGAGATGTGTTCGGGAAGAATCTTCGTTGGGAGTTCCTCATGATCGTGATGCTCGTGTAAACGAGAGAGAGCGTCTGCTCTTAGATTCTTGGGTCCTGGACGATAGGAAATGGAGAAATCAAAACGTGAGAAGAAAAGTGACCATCTGGCTTGACGTGGACATAGTCTCTTGGCCTCTTTGATGTATTGGAGGTTTTTGTGATCTGTGATCACCTGGAACGGATGTTTGGCTCCCTCCAACCAGTGACGCCACTCCTCCAAGGCTAGCTTGATTGCTAGAAGCTCCCTGTCTCCTATGCTGTAATTCTGCTCCGCCGGGCTCAACTTCCGAGAGAAATAGGCACAGGGATGCAGTCGGGGCGGTGTATCATGATGTTGAGATAATACTGCCCCGACGCCGGTGGTGGATGCGTCCACTTCCACCACGAAAGGAAGATTTGGGTCAGGATGAGTCAGGAGTGGGGCCCTTGTGAACTCCTTCTTAAGAAGGCGGAAGGCTGCGGCTGCTTCTTTGGTCCACTCCAGTCCTTTGGGTTTACCCTTGAGGAGATTAGTGAGAGGTGATGTAATCCTGCTGTAGTCCTTGATAAACCGTCTATAAAAGTTAGCAAACCCAAGAAACCTCTGGAGCTCCTTAATGGAAGTGGGTTCTGACCAGGATAGAACAGCCTCAATTTTCTTCCCATCCATACGTATACCGGTTTGGTCAATGATGTATCCCAAGAAATGAATCGACTTCTGGTGGAATGAGCATTTCTCCGCTTTGAGGTAGAGGTGATGTTCTCTCAATGTGTGTAGGACCTCCGCAACGTGTTGGCGATGTTCGGCCTCACTCCGGGAGTAAATGAGGATGTCATCTATGTACACTATTACACAGTGGTGAAGAAACTCCCGGAGGACTTCATGAATGAAGTTTTGGAATACGGAGGGGGCGTTGACCAGACCGTAAGGCATGACCTCATATTCATAGTGGCCAGTAGGGGTCACGAATGCTGTCTTCCATTGGTCCCCCTCACGTATTCTTATCAGATTATACGCGCTGCGGAGGTCCAATTTAGTGAAGACTTTAGCTTCTCGGAGCTGTTCCAAAGCGGCTGGTACCAGAGGAAGGGGATATCGGTATTTTACTGTACCGTTATTTAGGACCCTGTAGTCGATGCATGGACGCAGCCCTCCGTCCTTCTTGGCCACAAAGAAGAAGCTTGAGGCGGCTGGTGATTTTGAGTGACGTATGTACCCCTGACTCAGAGCCTCCCTTATGTAATCTTCCATTGCCTGATTCTCTGGAAGCGAGAGCGGGTAGATCCTACCTCTTGGCAACTGGGCATCTGGAACTAGGTCGATCGCGCAGTCCCATGGCCGATGCGGCGGTAGCTGGGAAGCTCTCTTGGGGCAGAAGACATCATGAAAGGAGCTGTACTCCTTAGGAATGTGGATAGACTGCTTCTCAGGAGGGCTCTCGACCGATGTTGCAAACAAAGAAATGGGGTTCCGACCTTGAAGAGGGAGATTTGGAAAACAGGCAGGTGTACATCCAGATCCCCATTTCTTTATCTCTCCTGTGCCCCAAGAGATGATGGGATCGTGCTTCACCAGCCACGGGCGCCCTAGAATGATGTCCATATTTGCACCCTCCAGAACCAGAAATTGAATCCTCTCTTGATGTAACAACCCCACTTGAAGAAGGATGTCTTCGCATTGTCGATGGATACGGGTCGAAGATCGAGTGCACTGGGTTATCGGTTGTATCTGGTATATATGCGAGGACGCCTCAGTACGGAGGTGGAGTTGACGACAGAGGGATTGGGAGATGAAGTTCCCTGCTGACCCGGAGTCGATGAGGGCTGTGACAAGGAGAGAAATAGAGGCAGTAGTTATTTGTACGGTGGTAGTAAGTGGTTTACATTGTTCAATATTCGTACTGAATACACTCACTGAAGTCCGAATGGGACGAAGGGGACACTCCATACGGGTGTGTCCACTGACACCGCAGTATAGACACAGACCCCGGGTCAGCCTCCTCTGTCGTTCCGCTGATGTCAGTCTTCCAGACTCTATTATCATGGGTTCTGGTTCTGGAGAGGCTGTTGACTCAGGCGATTGGAGGAGTGCAGACGAGGGGGTGATGGTGTCCTGTTGATAGGAACGGAGACGATCGGAACATCGGAGAGAATGTTGGATGAATCTCTCCAGACCCATTGTATCATCTAATGTGGCCAGTTGGATTCGGAGAGTGGGTTCCAAGCCGAGCCGGTACGTGGTCAACAACGATCTCTCATTCCATCCACTTGCAGCTGCTAGAGTGCGAAACCGGAGAGCATATTCCTGTGTAGATAGAGTACCTTGCTTTAGATGATACAGCTGCTCTCCAGCGGCTACTTCCCCATCAGAACGTCCAAACACCTCTTTGAAATACTCCGTGAAGGTAGTGATGGAATTCATGACCGGCCCGGCTTGGTTCCAGATCGTCTCAGCCCATTTAAGTGCAGGTCCAGAGAGTAGAGATACGATGTAGGCGATCTTCGACTTATCTGTGGGATATAGAGAAGGTTGCATTTCGAATATGAGGGAACATTGTAACAGAAAACCATTGCACTCCCCCGCTCCGCCTGAGTAGGGCGCTGGTCGGGCCATGGGACTGGAAGGAAGGGCCGAAGAAGAAACTGTGGAGGCGGAAGTGCTCGGTGCTGGTGGTGCGTTGGAAAGTGGAGCTGGTGGCTGTAGAATCCGCTTCAACTGGTCCACCAGCTCTTGAAGGTGATCGGGGGTGCTCATGTTGTCGTCGTTATGGTCCGGGCTTCTGTTATGAAGCGGACAGGAGACAGAGGTAAGGAAACGTTAGGGTGTTTATTAAATGACAACAAGGAGCACATGAAGGATAGCCAGGAGGATCAGGAATGATGTTGGGGTCTTTTCCTCCGTGGCTGGGTAACAGGAATACACGAGGATGGACAGCACACACCAGATACAGCTGACAGAGGATGACACAGACTTGGAAGGACTGGAAGACAGGACGATTCGGGAGGACCAGGAAGACTAGGAGGAATACAAAGAGAACAGGTAAGTAAATCGTTTGTTTTAGCTGAGGATGACTACGCTGAGTGGTCGCTCAGTTGTCCGCTTTCGTCGAGACGAGCCCGGACAATGAGCGACTGGAGTGCTGTGCTTTTATCTGGTGCTCGTGAATGTGATGCAGCTGTGTGCTCATTAGAAGTCAGGTGATGGTGATCTTCGTGAGTGGGGGTCGTGAGAGCCTGACCAATCCATGACAGTTGGTTGGGTTTAGGTGACGGGGGTGGGTGGGTGGCCGGGTCAGTCAGTTGGTCAATAGCAAGCTGGCCTGGGGTGTGTTTCTCAAACAACAACATAACTCGCGGCTGAACTATCAAAGTACAATGCATCATATGGAAAAAGAACGATGTAGTGACGAGTGTTTTCCAAAACCCGTAGTTTCTCTGTCGCAGATCCATCGTTTGAACCATGTTAGTTATAACGTATAACGCCCATAACGATGCTCTAAATGGGGTGGAGTAACAACTTCTTTAGAGAAGAACCCCATAATTTATTTGTGAAAATCATATTGTTTTACACAAACATGCATTTTAAAAAAATCCAATATTAGTTTTGCTAAAAAGACATGCACTAGTTTTTCATATTAATTGAAATATATTTTAACAGCACATATAGAGCCTGTGTTTCCTTTACTAATATTATTGAGAATATTACATATTCTTTTCTAAAACATAAAACCACTTACAAAAAGCTTATAATGTATTCTAATATCATATATAAATCATATAAATAAGTAAATAATGAGGCGATTTATTAAGAAATTAAGTTTTATATTTATTATTTATTAGTAAATGAAACAATCCTACTTTAATAATAACGATTGTTATTATTATTAAGTAAGATATTGTTTATTCATTTATTTATTTTTTTGAAAAGTCTACTTTTACAATTTGGCACATACAAACCACTGCAGAAATGTTCTAACCAGCAAGCCCATGTCAAACACAGTACAGATACTTAATAAATAACCTACTACAAATTAAAACCATTAACGAATGCTATATATGAAGAGTTCAGATGCAAAAACCTCTAAGTGCCGTCTGATGTTTTGTTCTAAAATGAGATTTTTTTTCTCAGGATCCTGTTTGTGTAGAGTTATTTCACTTTAAAGGCAATGCAAAGAACATAGTATTTGCCATAAAAGTGGATTTACTGAACATGCACACAGGAGCTTTAGAAAAATGTCCACTTTAGGAGAAAATTTCAGACGGAATTTAGAGGTTTTTGCATCAGAACTCTTCATATTTTGTTTTCACAAGCTTTGGAGACATAATGTAAATTCCGCATTTATATAATAGGTCACCTATAGCTTTCATCATGAGCCACAGCTGCGTTCAAAATGACATAAATGTTTTCATAATGCACTGCGAATGGGAGCGCAGTTGTCAGTATGAAGATTGTTTAAACTGAACTGTAAAAATAATACACCTAAGAGAGATGACTTTAATGCTTTTTAAAATGATTCCAAGTTTAAATGTTAGAATGTTCTAAAGGAATAGGGCTTAGGGGGAAGGGCTTAGGGGGTAACTGGGAATAGAACACAGCCAGGAACTATGCTTCTAACTTGCGTATATAGTTGCAAGTGTAACGGAGGCCAGCTAGTAAGTGCTGTGCAGGTAAACCTCACTCCTCTGACCTCTAAAGGTGCTCTAGCGACAGACGCTACAGGCCATGGTCTTTAGCCTCCTTGTTAGAGCAACTGACTCCCATGTGGAAGGTTGCTGGTTCGATCCCAGCTTGGAGCGGGTTGGGTGGTTTAGGACTGGCAGGGTTACGTTGGTGCCTTGACCCGGATGGCAGTGAGGTTTACAGGGGTGATTGTAACAGAAGCCAGCTAGTAAGTGCTGTGCAGGTAAACCTCACCTCTGACCTCTACAGGTGCTCTAGCGCTCAAGGCCATGGTTTTTAGCCTCTTTGTTAGAGCAACCAACTCCCATGCGGAAGGTCGCCGGTTCGATACCAGCCCGGATCGGGTTGGGTGGTTTAGGACCAGCGGGGTTACACAAGCATATAAGGTTGTGATGTAGTTTGCGAATGTTCGTTGGACAGATGGATTAGGGAAACACCAAAATTTCTGGGCAGTTGTTTTTGCATTTCGATGGGTTTTGGATAGTATTTGGGCTGGAATCAGTCAGCTACATCTGCCAAAATTAGCAACATCTGGCAGATTTAAAAAAACAAAAACTGCAAGCAGACATACCTAAGGTTACGTATTTCGCTTTCCTCAGAAATGTAGACTTGAGTACGTATCCGCAATGAGCCTGGGTTGAAAGACGAATAGTTCGACACATACAAATCAGTATGGTTAGGTTTGATTTCATTTGTACTTTATTGAACAGATTGCCTATCAAGTAAAATGTCCTCATAGTGTGTCCCGGATCAGTGTCTAACACATTAAGCACAAGATGTAGCAGCGCTCCAGTAGGAACAAATGTGCAATGTGACTGTCGCTTCGAGTACCAGAATGAAGCCAGCGTCCCGTCGCCAAACAATATTAATCTTAATGAGTTAATAATGGCATGGGGTCTGTCTGTGTGAGGACACGGCCCAGTGATCACATATTTCAAAACAGACTGCGCTGTATTCCCCTAGGAGTGAGGGAAACCCCCACATCATCATCAGGGAGAGTGTGAAGTCTCATATAGACACACACACACACACACATTGGAGATGGCGGGCTGAAGTTTGCCTGTGATTGGAGAGCAGGTCTGGAAACTGCATTGCAGCAGCTCCTGGGTCGGTCGTGACTCCTGCTGCTCAAAGGGAGGTGTGCAAGTGTACCGTAACATGTTCAAAGGGAACTGTTTCTCAAGGCCATTCCCTCAGGAATGCATTTCTGAAAGATAGAAACAGATTGGGGGAATCTCGCTAAAGGGATCCCTGGGTTGCAATTCACACTCCAAAATTATTAAAGGGATATTTCAGCTCAAAATGAAAAATTCTGACAGTTTACTGACTTGTTCGAAACCTGTTTGAGCTTCTTTCTCCTGTTGAATGTAAAATAAGATATTTTGAAGAATGCTGGTAGCTGGCACCCATTGTATTTTCATTTAGTTGGTGAACATTGAAGGGATGTCTGGGTCACATTACTCTAGGGTTGCACGATCATGGAAAAATCTGACATTGCGATATTTTGTTTTTCTGCGATAAATATTGTTATTTATACAACAGTTCTGTGTGGTTCTCGAATCTGATTGGCTGATAGTCGTTCGATAGTCTGCAATATCAGCACTCTTACAGCCTCTTCAACCTTGCGTATTACTCCGCCCACATAGAGTGATAGCAGATCAATAAACTCACAACAGTTCGGGAAATATTGCAGCTGTTGGGCAATAATGTACTTTTGAGGCTTTTTTTGTCGAGAATGTATTTGTTTAGATTGCAAATATGCAGTTTATTTATAAGGATAGTGCCCATTTTAAATGTTTATCATTTCTGAGAGACAGCGCGTCTTTGAGCAGAGCAAAAGGGTTGACGTTCCGTCATAAGAGACCGAATAATAAGCCCTTAGTGGAGAAAAACACAGCGAAAACTTTCAAACTACAGCTGATCAAATCATTATAAAAGAGGTAAGTGATATTTTAAGTCGATCTCTCTCTTTTGTATGTTGTAGTGCTGTATTTATGCCACAGTAATCTGGTAGTGTTTGCTTTGCTTTGACTTTTTCAGGGTTAATTATTGTGATCTCCCGATTGCAACAGAGAAATGCTGGGAAATCTCTGTAGACTGATGGCATTTCATGCCGTTCAGCCTTATAATCTTAAAATGTGAGCAAAATCACCTGTTTTGTCATCACTTTTGACATTACGATAGAGAATCATCTAAATACTAGCTCTAAAATGAAGCGGCGGATTTAGGCATGGGCAATATGGGCGATTGCCCAGGGTGGCATCTTGCTGGGGGGCGGCACGGGGAGACGGGGCAAAAAAGTTGACAAAACTAAAGTTATAATAAGATGATGACATTATTTTGACTAAGCATGGCTATGAAGCAGAAGGGAGAGATGATGAGTCAGGGATGTAAGACTTAATATCATGAAGATTTTTTAGGAGATCCTCTCACTCCAGTTTTCCAGTTACACTTAGGATTGATTTCTGTTATTTATTTAGAATAATAATTGTATAATAGTAATAATTATTATTATTATTTTCCCAGAGATGGGTTGTGGCTGGAAGGGCATCCGATGCGTAAAACATGTGCTGGATAAGTTGGCGGTTCATTCCGCTGTGGCGACCCCAGATTAAGGGACTAAGCCGAAAAGAAAATGAATGAATGAATGAATGATAATAATAATAATAATCAGATTTATATTTATTTATACTAAATAATTAAAATATATGTTTTGGGATAGTTGGCATGACCATCGTCTAGCGACGCCCCTGGGGGTAACTTCAAGTGAAATATGTAGTGAAATATTAGTAACATTTCAGTTTGTTTGTATGCTGTCTGAATTTTTTTGTTTTAGACAATTACATGTGTTCCAATGGGAGTAGTAAAAAGTCCACCACATAGTTTGTATATGGTTGTAGTTTTTTTTTTCGGGGGGAGGGGGCGGTGGGCTTGGATTTAGTTGGACATGGGGTGGTTCACCTAGGGTGCCATTTAAACTAGAACCGCCACTGGCCTGCAGCTTTAAGCCAACGCACGCCTCCCACCAGTGCCGATATACAGCCATAACGCACTGCTACATGTGTGATATTGTGTTTATGCACACACAATTTCACCAGATGACTTGAAATCTGCTATTTTGAAAAAGATTTATTCATTTAGAGTGATTGAGATGATTCTGTAAGCAAGTGAATCATGCATAAAACTTTATAAATCACAAGCAAATACAAAAAGGAAGCAAAGATC
>NC_079437.1:9790986-9818486 GCF_903798145.1 Danio aesculapii | reverse complement strand
GGAAAGGTCGGTGCTCCAGTTAAGAGAATATTAACACGACAGGCCGTTTTTTTGAGAGAAGACTGGCTGATTTTGATATTAGTACCCCCTCTGTCCCTTTGACAGGACGCGGAGTCCCCAAATGACCGCTTGTATGACCATTACGTATCTGCAGAACAAACGGAGGACGTAAGGCTTTGATTTATTTTTTCTTCTCAAGCAAATAATGTTTAAACACCTCACGTTATTTATGGGCACTTTTGCACTGAACTAAGATGCTCTTCTCCTGATTAAAGTTTGACTTTCTTTAATGTTTGATTATTGGATCAATACTTTTTGGACTTTATGGAGGTGGATACGAGAAATGTCATCTTACTTCAAGCATGCATGCTGGCAGTCTATTAAACGCAACAATATCCTTCTCGAAAGCCAATGTAATGGCTCATTTATGGAGAAAATGGAGTCAGATTAGAGTTAAGAAGTTTCCTACGGAGTCAAAGCAAACAGTCCTTGACTTGAGTCTTCATTTCTGTGGTGTTATTATGTAACTCATGTAAGGACATTTTGATTCACTATAGTAGTAAGTTGAGATACTCCATGCGCCCTGGATAAACCTCTCTCTGACCCATGTGCGTCAAGAAGGACAGAGGAGAAGAGGAATGCGCTATTGACGTCATGAGGTGAAATAACCTTACCTAAAATCCTGGAACTGTCTAAGTAAACCGTTCGCCGTCAAGAGTCGTTTGACTCAATTTTCATTTGTTTTCCCTCTTGATTGTTTTTCCATCTGTGCGCCGTATATCCCAGCTCAGGTCTAATCTAAGCAGAATTATGGCTTCTCCTCAGCATCTACTGTTTCACAACAGTGAAGTAAGCTGTGACTCCAGTGGCGATGGTGCCGTTTCTGTGCGCGTCAAACCGCACAAACAGCAGCGTGGGAGTTTTGGTGCCAGTGCCATGTGCAACCTCATTGGGGGCTCCAAACACTGCAAGTACAGCATCTCCTCCAGCTGTAGCTCTGGCGAATCTGCCATCCGCAAGCCGGTGGTCAAAAGCCTGCGCTCTCAGAGGAAGATGCCGCAGCTGTTCGAGAGGTCAGCTGGACACTTCTGGAACCCCAAGTTTGACTCCAACATCCTGGAGGAAGCCTGTCGCGAGCGCTGCTTTCCGCAGACACGGAGGCGCTTCCGCTGTGTGTTGTTCTACCTGGCGGCTGCCAGCCTCCTTTGGGGGTTGTTCTTCATAGCTAATGCTAATCGATGTGAACGAACTGCCTTCTTATTGCCCACAGCCTCCTTCCTGCTCCTCTGTTGTGTCCTGTTCGTCTTCACGTTCACTCGCTTTTATGTTCACTGCTACAACCAAGCCTCCCTGTTGCTCATAGTGGTGACCTTTGCACTCACTCTTGCACCTCAGATCCAGACATCAGGCTTTAGTGACTTTAACGCTCCTCCTTTAAAGGATGAAGATGATGACTTTAGTGGTGCAGAGGATAAAAATCTGACATTCGAAGCCACCCGAAGTGGAGATCTAGTTTCTCCGTGCTTGTCCCCAGTTGGTACCTTTTCTCTAGGAATGGAGGTGCTTTCGTTGCTCTACAGTTTCCTGCATGTTCGTTTTTATGCTTCCCTACTGCTTGGCCTGATCTACTCGGTGCTTTTTGAGACCCTTGGATGGATGCACTTGATTCAAGACAACAGGTGGAGCAACTCCACCGAGGAGCATTTGGAGACGCTTTACTGGCTGATCCCTGGACGGGCTATTTTGCATGTGTGCGCCCACATCATTGGTATCCACCTTTTCATCATGTCCGAAGTGCGTTCCCGCAGCACGTTCCTCAAGGTCGGGCAGGCCATCATGCACGGGAAAGACTTGGAGGTGGAAAAGGCCCTGAAGGAGCGGATGATCCACTCGGTGATGCCTCGTAGAGTGGCTGATGAGCTCATGAAGCAGGGCGATGATGATAACGATAATTCGGTTAAACGTTACTCGACAGGAGCAGCGATTGCGGGAGCCTCCAGCCCTAAGAGCGCTAAACGCAAGAAGACATCGATTCCTCGGGGGCAGATCATCTTTCGGCCTTTCAATATGAAGCGCATGGAGCCGGTCAGTATACTGTTCGCCGATATAGTGGGATTCACTAAAATGAGCGCCAACAAGTCAGCTCATGCCCTTGTGGGACTTCTTAATGACTTATTCGGGCGATTTGATCGCCTGTGCGAGCTTACATGCTGCGAGAAGATTAGCACTCTTGGGGATTGTTATTATTGCGTGGCAGGTTGTCCCGAACCAAGAGAGGACCATGCCTACTGTTGTGTGGAAATGGGGCTTGGGATGATTCAGGCCATTGAGCAGTTCTGCCAGGAAAAAAAGGAGATGGTGAACATGCGTGTTGGCATCCATACAGGCACCGTGCTTTGTGGGATCCTCGGCATGAAGCGCTTCAAATTCGACGTATGGTCCAATGATGTAAACCTAGCCAATCTCATGGAGCAGTTGGGTGTTGCCGGGAAGGTTCACCTGTCGGAGGCTACGGACAAGTTCTTGGACGACCGATACTTGCGAGAAGATGGCCGAGTCACAGAAAGAATTGGACCAAGTGTGGTTGCAGATCAACTTAAAGGTAAGATGCGCATTCCTGATGTACTTGAGCTTGTGTGTTCTTGTTTAACCCTTGCTATGTTTCTGTCTACCTATTTGAATGCATATTTTGAATTATCGTCAGTGTTGGGTGTAATTAGTTAAGTAACTAGTTAATGTAATTAGATTACTTTTCTGCAGAAAAAGTAAAGTAAGGGGCCAATCACATCGAATGCGCCTTTTTGTTTAAGAGGCGCCTTTTTTGAATGATTTACTAACGGCCACGAGCGTTTTGCATGCTGCTTATGCGCCCTACGTGCCTCACGCTTGCTGCGCCTCATGTTTTTGCCGTTGCCCGCTGTGCACTTACAGTTGAAAGAAGTCAAATAAGTCAAATATTGGATATAATAAAATCAATATAATATTAAAAAAAACTAAAGCTATAGCAATTTTATAACAATTTAGGCATATACAATACAAATAATTTAAACCGTTTCAAGCCGTTTTAAACTTTCATTTTACAAAGGCCAATCTGAAAAAAAGATATTAGGTATTAGATTTTTTCTAAAAACAATAAACAATTTGAATTTTGAAATATTTTTTGTAAAGTATTTGGATACAATGATATTAATGAAATGGTGCAACCAGAAACTACAGTGAAACCAGAAATTACATTCTTCTCTGTCAAGTAAAAAATGTAGCTTAGTCTATGTACTCAAGCAAGTGTTTATGTTTTTATATGACATGGAAAAATTTAAATACAAAATCTTAAATGTAGAGCTTTCTTAGTGGATAACTGCTGAGCGCAATGAGATATAGGCTACAGTCTATATTTTATTACTTGCTCTTATGTCCTGAAACACTCTTATTTCCTTTACTTAAGTTAACTGAATAATATGCAACATCCTTACATTACTCTCCTAAATGAAGGGGTATTACCTATTAAGTGTCATATAGCCTAGGGAAAAATTTATGTTTTAGGTCTCTCCGGAGCATTGGGGCAGAATGTTTGACGCGTCTGTCAAAACGAGGATGTTATAAAATACATTTCCGAGTTATTACCGGAGAATTTCTGTGGTTTCATATTATGGGTGGTGCGCTGGGTCATCCCTCCATTAGTGGCGAGACCACTAGATGCACAATGCCAACAGTCGGTCGGCGAGTAAACAGATATAATGAATGAAAATACTTAAATTATGTACGGCTGTACAATAACGTGTCATTTGCTTGTTTCGGTTGTCTTCATTTTAATCGTTTTGTGATGATGCAATGGTGTGCCTTGTCTGCCTGATTCCCACTGAACTGGGCGGGTTGTGTGACGTTTGATTTGGGGGACGTTCTGGGGGCAGGGTATGCATGACGTGCTGCGAGCTACTAGCCCGACAGTGAAAACGCGACATGATTTCGGTCTCGCTGCTCATGCTCCCGGTCTATTGGCACAGCCCAGCCCCATAAAAGCCCTGGCTTGCACTGGCCTGACAGTGGAAATGTGGCTATTTTGTTCACATGCTCAACAGAAATTACTGTGATTGGCTATAAAGGTAAACCGAGGTGAGTTCGGTGAACTGATGACCTCTACAGCCAATCACAGTCATTTCTGTTGAGCACGTGAACACAATGGCAAGTCAGCGCTCAAATGTTAGCTGGAAATGAATATTTTTCAAAATTTCAGTACCGATTGGTATCGAATTCCAGTATTGTGACAACATTACAAGTAATTTATCATATAAGAAAAAAGGCCCACAGTGGCCCTTACCAGCTAATTCCACTTCTGATATTTGGTGGCAGTTTAACAGGAAGTGACGATTTTGTTCTCTTTGACTCATGGATGGAAACGCTGCTTTATTCGCAGATGTTTTATGCAACATTCCAGAAGTTCAATGCCATATTTGGATCGAAATCTAGCTACAGTGCTGTATTGCAAAATGAGTGAGACACTTCTTGACTCGTCTGGCTGTGAAGCTTTATCTTTTATCCTACGTATTGTCAGTGTCCTCTGGGTTTTACTTGTCAAAGCGTTTTGTTGAATTTTTGCCTCTTGCTGTTTCTGTGACACATCCAGCTATCGGAGCAGATCTTTTAGTCAGTTACATGCTGTCTAACCTTTTCTGCAGCTTTCAGACAGGGATTCATGTTGGAGATTTGCACAACCATTTTTTTCCTCACAAAGGCCATTTTCCCTGTATAATCAGTGGATTTCTGTGTGGTCAACAAAGTACAATTAGCATTCTTAAGTGGCATATTAATATCCAGTGCAGTGCGGTGCTTGTGTGCATCTTTGCATGTTGATGACATTATATTTCTATTACTATTTGTTTGTTTTGGATGTTTCCTATTAAATTAAAGGGATAGATGATGATGGAAATACTGGCAAAATGTACTTCTTGTTTTGTATCAGACCTGTAAGACTCAACACAATATATATACATTTTTATGTGCGTCTGTACAATGAATTTTGAAGTATCTATTTTTGAAAGCGGAGACGTATCTGAGAAAATATTACGCTATTTTTATTTCTGCTTCTCAATGGAAATTAGATATATGGCCATATATGAACATGTATGGGTGCATATATGTATATATTTAAACGTATATGTGGGTTATTGACGTGTTGTTTCATTTTCACTGTCATACAAGACAAATAATGCATATAGTTAGTATTGTTGTCATTTAAAATTCAGTAATGTCACACCCTATGTGTAACTTTGAAGTTAAAGGTCCAAATGCAGTTTATTCACAGCCTAGTCAAGCATGCAATAGTCAAACATGAACAAACGGTATCATGTGGGTAGTCCAAAATTGTAGTCATTAGGGATTGGTGACGTGAAAACACCTGGTCACGTGACTTAAGTCTTTTGAAACACCAGGTCACGTGACTAAAATGTTTCGAAACACCCCGGTCACGCGACTAAAATGTTTTGAAACACCAGGTCACGTGACTTAAGTCTTTTGAAACACCAGGTCACGTGACTTAAGTCTTTTGAAACACCAGGTCACGTGACTAAAATGTTTCAAAACACCAGGTCACATGACTAAAATGTTTCGAAACACCCAGGTCACGTGACTAAAATGTTTCGAAACACCCAGGTCATGTGACTAAATGTTTCGAAACACCCAGGTCATGTGACTAAATGTTTCGAAACACCCAGGTCACGTGACTAAAATGTTTTGAAACACCCAGGTCACATAACTAAAATGTTTCGAAACATGACTTAAATGTTTCGAAACACCCAGGTCATGTGACTAAATGTTTCGAAACATCCAGGTCACGTGACTAAAATGTTTCGAAACACCCAGATCACGTGACTAAAATGTTTCGAAACACCCAGGATACGTGACTAAAATGTTTCGAAACACCCAGGTCATGTGACTTAAGTCTTTTGAAACACCAGGTCACATGACTAAAATGTTTCGAAACACCAGGTCATGTGACTAAAGCGATTCAAAGCATGGGTCATTTCAGACCACTTCTCAGTGGAAAATGGATATATGGATGTATATATGTATATATTTAAATGTATATGTGGGTTATTGACATGGCGTTTAATTTTCACTGTCATACAAGACAAAAAACTTGGCACTTGGGATGTCTGAATATCACGTTTAACAACTGTAGTGAGATGCAATCCAGTGGTACAACCTTGATAAAGACGTGCACTGCTCTCTGTCTCTGGAGCTCAGAGGAGCGCGTGGCTGTGTGTGTGTGTGTGGCTCTGCAGTGAGCACCACTTGTGTCTGTGTGTGGTCACGTGATGTGCATTTTCAGTGGACGGAGCGCTGTTCAGAAATGCTAGGTAAAACATGGTGTGGATCATTTTCATTCTAAAATGCCATTTTAACACTTAGACGTATTAGTGCAAACAGGGCCTGAGTGTGTATTTTTCGCGAGCGGGTTTGCGATGGGGGTGGACCATTGGGTGTTGTCTATTGGCCATCGGCGATGGACGATGGCATTGTCTATCGGCCTAACCCTAAATGTCAATCTCTATGTGTAACTTTGAAGTTAAAGTTCAGATGCAGTTTATTTACAGCCTAGTCAAACATGCAATAGTCAAACATGAACCAACGGTATCATGAGGGTAGTCCAATGGGTGACGTGAAACTGACGTTTCAATACAATGTCGAGATCCCGAAGTGTACGTTTTTTGAAATACTGCACTGAAGCATGATCCAAAACACCAGGTCACGTTACCAAAATATTTCGAAACACCTGGTCACGTGACTAAAATGTTTCGAAACACCAGGTCACGTGACTAAAATGTTTCGAAACACCAGGTCACGTGACTAAAATGTTTCGAAACACCAGGTCATGTGACTAAAATGTTTCGAAACACCAGGTCACGTGACTAAAATGTTTCGAAACACCAGGTCACGTGACTAAAATGTTTCGAAACACCAGGTCATGTGACTAAAATGTTTCAAAAGACCCAGGTCATGTGACTACAATGTTTCGAGACCTGGCGAATCTGCGTATGACTGACAGGGTCAGAAAAAAACTAACATCTATAGCTGCATCACCCTAGATTCGAACCCATTATCTCAGAATGCTAGTCTGGAACTCTCACCGCTTCACTAAGTCACTTGAAACCGCAACTCTAAAACATGTTTTTTTTTTTTTTTACCCCAATTTGATGAACTGTTTGTTTGCTGAAGCTGTTCCTGAGCAATACGTAAAAAATACCACTAGGTGTCACTGTAGAGATGATTTTTGAAACATTTCGAAGCTTCGACACATTTGCTTTGACTGTTTCAGTGTTTCATGAGGCCTCGCTTTTCCCAGCACTAGTAGTTGTGGTCACAGGCAAAGAGGTCAGTTGCCGGTGGCAAACAGGATAAACAAAGAACAAAACAAGGGTCAGGAAACATGGCAAGACTAGACTAGCATACGCTTTTTAATGTTACAGACAAACAAGACACAGCGCTGATGTGTATGGTGTGTATAGTCCATGTAATCAGGCCACAATGAGCTTCCAGCTCTGTGTGTAATCAGGGAGAATCAAGAACTGGTGTGTTTGAGGTGCAAGATGGGAGTTGTAGTTCATTAAAGTGGCATATGTGTATTTTTCGAACAATCTGCGCAGGCTAAAGTGCTGGTGATCGTGACAATATGACATATACATATATACAGTTGAAGTCAGAATTATTAGCTCCTCCTGTATATTATTCCCCTATTTCTGTTTAACAGAGTTTTTTTCAGCACATTTCTAAAAATAATAGTTTTAATAACTCATCTCTAATAACTGATTTGTTTTATCTTTGCCATGATGACAGTACATAATATTTGACTAGATATTCTTCAAGACACTTCTATACAGCTTAAAGTGACATTTAAAGGCTTAACTAGGTTAATTGGGTTAACTAGGCAGGTTAGGGTAATTAGGCAAGTGATTGTATAACGATGGTTTGTTCTGTAGACTATCGAAAAAAATATAGCTAAATAAACAAATAAGACTTTCTCCAGAACAAAAAATATTACCAGACATACTGTGAACATTTCCTTGCTCTGTTAAACATTATTTGGGAAATATTTAAAAAGAAAGTTCAAAGGGGGCTAATAATTCTGACTTCAACTGTATGGATATTTAGAAATATCTGTCATATTTGTGTATGGAGAATCATAAACTTGTATGTCATATATGTGATTTGCATATATTATACATCAACTTCTATATGGGTTTAGTATTAGATGAGTAATAATTCATGCAATAATTCTTCTATTGCAATTTTATCAATGGTTGTTCACTCATTCAATCCATGTTGAATTCAGGGCTGTAATATATTTTTCTTTGTATCCTGATTTCATGACTGTTCTGAGCAGCAGTTACAAAGAAAAACAGCATTTGCATATTAGTAACCCTTTTTTACTGACTAATTATGTTATATTAATGCAGAGTATTTTTTTACACTATTGTTTCTTTAAAGTATAACACATTTTCAAGTATTGATGTGCAAATCTCTTCCACTGGATGGTCCAGAATTGGATTCTCACAAGTTTCAATCTGAATCATCGACTTCAGTGTAAATGTGGCCAAAGGCTGACAATTTTACTTAATTAACTTATGCAAATGGCTCCTTTTTGTTAATTGTACTTGAGCTCAAGCAAAAGCCAATAATTAGGCGCTGAGTGATCTATTTTCCGAGCTGGCCAGAATAGGAATGTTATTAATCCTTTCAGGTCATAATTATGGTCACTTAATAGATCCTCTTTATTTAATGAGGAATGCTGGACTATAATTAATAGGAAATGAATATGGCATTTTGATGGTATTGATAGCCAGATAAATGACTAAATCTCTTCTAACTTGTAAGAGTAGCCAACCGGCTATTGTCCAAGTCTTCATATGTTCAGTGTTTTAAAAGTAATTGCTATTGAAATAATCTTTAAAGGGGACCTATTATGCAAAAATCACATTTATGAGGGGTTTAGGTGCAGTTGTTTGGCGACAGTCTGTGAATATAACCAGCTTCTTATTGTAAAAATATATACATTTTATTCTGTCTGCAGAAACACTTTGATTGACATTCTCTCTTTGTACGTGTCATCAGAGTGGTAAAGCCCTGCCCACTAGTGACAATCTCTTCCTCATTAGCATAGAATGTTAGTCTTGTTTTTGAATCTGCCACTATGCTGACACAAAGGCATTTGTAGCTCCGCCCTCTTTTGAAAAGAGCTCGATCTCATTTGAATTTAAAGCCACAGTCACCAAAATGACACAATTAGCATCACTGTTGAGGTCAGTTTGACGTGGGACTGTGCAATTTAGCCTCCATTTGGCAATTGTGAAAAACATTAATCTTTCAAGCAGACCTGCTTCATTTATTGAAGTGTATTCATTTCATTTATGGTTTTAAAAGTGTGAAAGAGAACTTGTGCTGTTGTGTGTATGCGCTCAGCCTCAGAGATGAGGTGAGCCGCAGAACACACACATGCAGGGGCGCCGCTGACTGGTACAGGGCCCATGACAAACATTCTTTTTGCGGTGTTGCAAATGAAAGTAAAGTGTTGTCACAGTCAAAAGTGAAGAATGGAGATGGGGGGGGGGGGGGGGGTCATGGACTAAAGTGAAGAGTGGGAGGGGGTGGTTTGGTTGATTTGGCCCCCTAATTGTAACTCTGGCCCCAAAGCGGCATGGGCTCTTAAAATCCAAACTCTCTCTCCCCCCAAGTGGCACCCCTGCACATCTTAAGGTGAGCACCTAAATTATCAATTACATGCAAAAAATGTCATAAAACAGGACATTGGTGATTACTCACAGCAACCCTCATTCGTTATGTAGTAATAGCTGAACATAAAGAGATGAGAATGAAACGCCTTGTAAAAGGGAAACCATTAATCAGAACTGCGCGGCTCTTAAAGCGACAGCACACTATATTCCTATTGCCGACTGTTTTAATAACTATTAATCAACATTAAGCAACAAAAGACAAAGACAGAATAACTCACTACTCTCAACTTAAGGACTTATGTAGCTATTATTAAGAAACAAATCAAGTATAACTCTTATATATCGTGAAGATGCTTAAAGCAGAGTCTGTTCAGTTGTTTATTTATATTCTATTGTATTCCTTTCCATAATTGTTCAGTTGTGTTTTACGTTATCCCATTCTGCTTCAGTATTATGAATTGTATGATTTTTGTGACGCTAATCAGGAAGGAATCAGTGGAGGGGCGGGGCATGTGGACGCGTTCAAGGAGGAGGGAGGGGGGTACAGGCTAAGAGGGGCACCTCAGCCAATGAGGGCAGTGGGGCAGTGGCTCTAGCCACCGGGCCACCCCCCTGTGCACGGCCCTGGGGGATAATGTAGTCATTCAACTTCACAATTTGTAATGTTCAGTATGTATTTGAATAATGATGGTTAGTTCCTTGACTTGAAAGCTCAGATTTGATTATCTTAATTTCTTTTGAGTTCAGAGTTTGAGGTTTACGGTATCATTATTATTTGCACCTTTACAGATGTTGATCTACCTTAGTGGCACACACTTTGTACATTTATTTATCAAGTTTAAGGGTCTCTTTAACACTTATTTTATTATAAAGAGATCAGATATTTTGTTTAAATAATTTAGTTTTTGACTTAAAAATATTTGCCTCAGTAATGTTGGTAAATTAAAATAAAGTGTTTAAAAAAATCCTAATATTCCTAAATGGATTGTTAAAAAATATTAAATAATTATCGATATCGAGTGATATGAAACATTATATCATGATAATTATTTTTGCAATATTGCCCAGCCTTAGTAACAACCTTACAAGAGAAAAAGCTATAAATTTATAAATGTATATCTCCAAACCTTTTTGCTTATATAGCCCACTGACAAGTGTTTTTTAAGTAGTCATGATTACAACCTCAAAACGTTATGCAATTCTGAGTGTGCCTCACACAGGTGAGTGGGCTTGACAAACCACCTGTAGAAAACACACTCTTTCATCTCTCTGACACTTTAACCGACACTTGCACCAGTTTTTGCACATTTGCACCAGACACTTTCTTACAATCACTAATAAAAAACACTGTGTATTTAAGAAGTGTGCCTCACACAAGTGAGTGGGCTTGACAAACCACCTGTAGAAACACTCTCCTTTCTCTCTATAAAAACACTCCCCCCTCTAACTCCAGCACTTAATTCTCTGAGCACTAACTGTTCCGTTCCTTTGTAAACTTTGCACTTGTGTGTAGTTGTGTGCATTGCCTCTTGTTGAATCACTGAATGCCTCCTGCATTTTAAGTCACTTTGGACAAAAGCGTTTGCTATATGACTAAATTTAAATGTGATTACAGTTATGACCAAAATGATTGTGATTTTTGATATTAGTCCCATACTCAAGCATTAGTTTGACGACTTCCACAATATTCTTAGCCATTCCATTTCACTAGTTTGCTATGATGGAATGATGTGGAAGAGAAAGCCCCGCCCTCTACTCAATGTTCCATTTCAGTTGAAAATCAACAACATACGTACATCAACATACTGAAAATAAAAGTCTCAGCAACTTCCGGTTTACTCAGACTTAAAAAAAATACCAAAAATTTGACCAATAACTATCCCAAGACTTTTATCATCTCTTGTGCTTGAATATAAGCACTAAAGGGTCCCAAATGGCAGATTGTGAGTGGATATACTCACTTTGGCAAAGCTGAAATTGCTGTGCCAGAACAAATCTCAGCGCTGTCACAGCATCATCAAGCAGGTGTCTTAGCAGGTCCTGCGGGTCAACTGGAAATGACAGCCCGCCTGTCGCCCTCGAGAGTCTCACTTCATTTCACTAGCGTTACTCGCCAGCGCATCCCCCCCCCCCTCAATCAGAGAGGATTGGAGTCTCTTGAGTAAACCTGCTTCATATTTTCACTCCGCCGCTCCTTCAGCCTTCATTTAAAAGGGTAAAATGGCCTCCTTAAAATGCTCCCCCGGTGGTGGTTTGTGAATATCTGTCAGCTCCATTCTCGATTTCTTTCCCTCAATCTCTGTTTTTGTGTTGCACGGTTGCACAGCTTCATCCCACAGGTTGAAATCCACTGATAGAGGCTGTAAATAATTGAATAAGTAGAAAATATGGTGTATGGTGTTAAAAAGAAAACCGCTCATGATACCACTAAACACTGGAAACAAAAATGCAGTTCCACATGATTCCTTCATGTTGTCCCAACACAAATTGATCAAATTAACTTAGTCATTTTTACTAATTTAAGTACTGTAGATTCATACATCAAAGAATTAGGTTGTCTCAAAAACAGCTTAAGAAGCGTGTTGATTCAGCTCATTTTATACATGTAGTTTGAACAAGCAGCGGATCGTTTTTGACCATACTCTGAAAAACAATTATTCATTGCATTTATTAAATAAATTTTTGATTAAGTGCTTGCAAGCTATTTATATGGGCTGATTTTAAACAAACAAATGTAGTTGGGCTTACTCAATTTCATTTAATTATCTTTATACAAAGAAATTTAGTACAATTTAATTGTGTTCTACTTATATGGAACAAATTTCGCTGGACTTTCATTCATTTTTCTTCGGCTTAGTCCCTTATTTAATTGGAGTCGCCACAGCAGAATGAACTGCCATGCTGCCACAACCCAGTAATGAGAAACACACATACACACTCATTCACTCATTCACACACACACACACACACACACACACACACACACATACGCACACAAACACCCACACACACACACACTCACTACAGCCAATTTATAGAGCATGTCTTTGGACTGTGGGGGAAACCGGAGTACCCAGAGGAAACCCATGCCAATACGGGGAGAACATGTAAACTCCACACAGTAATGCCAGCTGACTTGAACCAGCAACCGTTTTGCTTTGAGGTGATAGTGCTAAGTTGGACTTACTCAATGTTATTTAGTCATCTTAATGAGTTATTGTTTTTATACTGTACATAGTGTCCTATCCCTAAACCCAACCCTCCCACACTCAAAAAATATGTTTGCTGTGTAAGCTACTTATTTCAAATGAACTGAAACAACACAATTCTTGAGTTTTTTGGGGGGTAACTTAATTGTTTTATGTTTAGGCCACTTAAATTTGTAAATAAATAAATAAATAAGCTAATGTGATTCCTTCATGTTGTCCCAACAAAAAATCCATTATGTGGAACCCACATAACCCACATGATATCCACTTCTGCTTTCATCATGTAGTGGAGAGATGTGTGGTGTCAGCGCTTTGAGGCAATTTTCATTACTTTCTGAAGTTTTTTGCGATTATTTTATTTTCTACAGTTGACTTTCGTTTAATCATCTTATTCCAGTGGGCAAACGAACCCGTGCTGGTGGTAAACACAACTCTCAGACCAAAGTTTGTCATCTTGGCCCCAACTGTGCAACATAGCGGATGACACATCCCCGCTAACAGCTGACAAACTCGTCAGCGAGCTGGATTGTGTAGAACCCAACCTTTCTTACAGTGCAGAACACTGTGTGCAGTTTTAATTTAAAATAAAGCCTCCTTCTGTAGGATTTATAAGCTTTTTGAGAAATTGGGACATCAGCAATGTCCTCACAATACACCATGTTCTTGCAATACCTGTGTAATTCCCATGTCGTTATACACAATAATGTCCTGATATGTCACAAAAACATGCACAGACATACACACACTATAAAAAACGCTGGGTTCCACACAATCAATTTGTGTTGGGACAACATAAAGGAATTAAGTTAACATTAGTTTTTACAAATTTTGTATTTTGCTTAGAGTTCATTCATTTTCTGTCGACTTAGTTCTTATTCATCAGTGGTCGCCACAGCGGAATGAACCGCCAACTTATCCACCATATGTTTCACAAAACAGATGCCCTTCCAGCTGCGACCTAGTACTAGGAAACACCCCTGCATTCTCATTCACACACACACACACTACGGCCAATTTAGTCTACGCAATTCACCTATAGCGCATGTGTTTGGAGGACTGTGGGGGAAACCGGAGCAACCCGGAGGAAACCCACAGAAACATGGGAAGAACATGCAAAAGTCAGTCAATTGGTCAGTCAACAGTGGCATCTGGTGGATTTACGTGATGACTGCAGGTGCAGATGTCACTCGCGAGAGAAATTTGAGATCTGAAAAAGCTGAAAAAAGTATACAGTGGCCTCTGGTTGATTTGCAACAACAAAAACTGCAAATAAAACATACCTCCTGGGACGTATTTCACGATCTCCAGAAATGTATACAGGGGTACATATCAATAATGAGTTTGGGTTGTATTTAAAACTCCTCCTATGCCCAAAATGTATTTTATCTGACTTTATTGGAAAATTAGGATCCTTAAAAGTACCAAAACAAAGTGTTTGACCCATGAATATCCAAACACTGTAAAATATGCTGGGTTCCACACAATTCTTTCATGTTGTCCCAACATAAGTTGATTAAGTTAACATAATAATTTTTGCAAATTTAAGTGGATTGAACATAAAACAATCAAGTCGTCCCAAATAAACCTATAAATAAACTAAATAAATAGTTTAAGCAAGACACAAAGGTCTTTTTTGAGTGAAGGACGATTGACATGTTTATTTGACTTTGTTCATCAGTTTCTTTCCCTCAGTCTCTGTTTTGTGTTTCGCAGTAATGTAGTCTTTTCTTTTTCCAGTGGATGGCTTTGCTTTGCTACACTTTCATGACTCAGAATGGTACAGTGAGGGCAAGCGTAACATTGCATAACAGCCTTTCTGTTCCTCACACCGGTGAACTCTCGGATGAATTCGCAGCATCTCATTTCACTGTGTACCTGCGGCTTTAATATAGCACTTCCTTTCTTTAATCATCAACAAAATCATTAAAGCGGCCGCATTCTTCCGCTCATATCTCGTGTTTAGTTGATTGCCCCTCCTCAGGCTTTTTTATTATTTTGTTTCCCCTGTTGTTCACTGGCTGAAGGCTTAATTTTCCCACTCGGGAGTGATGAATTCAGTGCAGTGGCCAGGATTTATCGTCCCCTCTTGGATTTACAGGCCCGCTGAATGAGCTCTCCGTCAAGAAACACTTCGACTCCAGAAAGGTAAAAGTCTTCCAGCTGCTCGCAGTAGCTTCGTAAATCACTGCAGGAAAGGGGCGAAATCCGCGTGGAAAGCTGGCAGAGGCGGGAACGGAGACTGCCCGGGTCTCCAATAAATCACACTGACCTGGACGCTAATCACAAAACGGCCGTCTCCCCTCGGACGCGGATGTTCCTTCGCATCGGACACGTGTTTAAATGAAAGCTTTGGCTCCGGTGCTCGGCTCGCTCCCGCAGGAAGAGCTTTCAATTTACTGGTGAAATCAAGCTGTGCGAACCAACAAAAAAACAGCACACCTGGGTCATTCCTGCTGCGCACACTCGCTTCATCTTCATGTCTCCAATGAAATCAAATCAAGAAATGAGAAATCCATCAAATCTGAAATGTTCTGTGGCAGCTGCTTGTTGTTTATGTGCTGAGAGCGTACACGGGGCTAAAACAGGAAATTAAGTTATAGGTGTATATCAGATGTGCAGTTTTTCACTTTATTGAACATTGATCATATATATATACACGGGCCGCTTTATTAGGTACACCTTACTAGTACTGTGTTGGACCCCCTTTTGCCTTCAGAACTGCCTTTATACCTCATGTCATAGATTCAACAAGGTACTGGAAATATTTCTCAAAAATTTTAGTCCTGATTGACAAGATAGCATCACACAGTTGCTGCAGATTTGTTGGCTGCACATCCATGATGCGAATCTTCCGTTCCACCACATCCCAAAGGTGCTCTATTGGATTGAGGTCTGATGACTGTGGAGGCCATTTAAGTACAGTGAACTCATTGTCATGTTCAAGAAACCAGTCTGAGATGATTCGCGCTTTATGACATGGTGCGTTATCCTGCTTGAAGTAGCCATCAGAAGATGAGTACACTGTGGTCATAAAGGGATGGACATGCTCAGCAACAATACTTGGATAGGCTGTAGCGTTGACACGATGCTCAGTTAGTACTAATGGGCACAAAGTGTGCCTAGAAAGTATCCCCCCACACCATTACACCACCACCACCAGCCTGAACCGTTGATACAAGGCAGGACAGATCCATGCTTTCATGTTGTTGACGCCAAATTCTGACCCTACTATCAGAATGTCGCAGCAGAAATCGAGACTCATCAGACCAGTCAATGTTTTTTTAATCTTCTATTGTCCAATTTTGGTGAGCCTGTGTGAATTGTAGCCTCAGTTCCCGGTGTGGTCTTCTGCTGCTGTAGCCTATCTGCCTCAAGGTTGGACGTGTTGTGTGTTCAGATATGCTCTTCTGCAGACCTCGGTTGTAACGAGTGGTTATTTGAGTTACTGTTGCCTTTCTATCAGCTCGAACCAGTCTGGCCATTCTCCCAGGACCTCTGGCATCAACAAGGCATTTGCGTCCACAGAACTGCCGCTCACTGGATATTTTTTCTTTGTTGGACAATTCTCTGTAAACCCTAGAGATGGTTGTGCTTGAAAATCCCAGTAGATCAGCAGTTTCTGAAATACTCAGACCAGCCGGTCTGTCACCAACAACCATGCCACGTTCAAAGTCACTTAAATCACCTTTCTTCCCCATTCTGATGCTCAGTTTAAACTACAGCAGATCGTCTTGACCATGTCTACATGCCTGAATGCATTGAGTTGCTGCCATGTGATTGGCTGATTAGAAATTTGCGTTAACAAGCAGTTGGACAGGTGTACCTAATAAAGTGACCGGTGAACAAATATACAGTACATACTGACCGGCCACTTTATTAGGTACACCTGTCCTATGTGTGTGTGTGTGTGTGTGTGTGTGTGTGTGTGTGTTTTATATTTATATATATATATATATATATATATATATATATATATATATATATATATATATATATATATATATATATATATATATATATATATATAAAGGCATGCATTTATTTGTTTGCTTTAATCAAATTTAAATTTACTTGTGTTAAAAGAGCCGTTATCTAAAGCAATTATCTAATAATATAATTAATAATTGTTCATTTATTATTTAAATTAATTTGTTATAAATATTACTTTGGATAAAATATGCAATTTTTCAAGGATCGAAGTCATATTGTTTCATGATAATTAAGCAAATGCACATAACAGTTATAAATGTAATGTTTATTGCTATCATATTAGTATTTTATTGTTTGGTGTTCTTTATTTTTTTAGTAATAATATTTTTGATCAAATATTAAACATTTATGTGAAACCATTAGCCTTTTTTAGGAACATTACAGGTGTTTACACATCTCACATTTATATATTCATCTTTGTTTTTTCTTTATTATTTTTCTCTGGGGTGTCCACCGATATCACCCTGCGTCCTGTTGTTTTTTGTTTTTCCGGGTCGTTTATACATTCTAACAAAAGGCAGCTAATGACATCATCCTCCTGGAGGTGACATCATTTTAGAGGGAAAACAACAGCAAAAACATCAGTGGGTATTTTCAATGGATTAGCAGTTGAGTTTTGTTACCTGTTCCAGGTGTTAATTGGTTGACTCCCTTTAAATCATCAGTGTTTGTTATTATAAATGTTCAAAATTCACAGAACAGAGACATTAATCTCTTTCATTTATAAACCTTAAAGGGACAGTTCACACAAAAAAGAAAACTCTCATCATTTACTCACCCTTTAAAAACTTTAAGTTAGTTTCATTCTGTTCAACACAAAAGAAGATACTTTGAAAAATGTTGGAAACCTGTAACCATTGACTTCCATAGTATTTGTTTTTCCTACTGTTGAAGTCAGTGGTTACAGTGTTTTTCCCCTGTCTTCAGATTGTCTTTCTTTGTTTTCAACTCAAGTGTCTTGACTAAATCCAAAAGAACACAAAAGAAGATACTTTGAAAAATGTTGGAAACCTGTAACCCTTGACTTTCATAGTATTTGTTTTTCCTACTATGAAAATCAATGGTTACAGGTTTTTGGCCTTTTTTTTCAGAATATCTTCTTTTGTGTTCAACAAACGTCTCTTGACTGAGCCCAAAAGAACACAAAAGAAGAGACTTTGAAAAATGTTGGAAACCTGTAACCATTGACTTTCATAGTATTTGTTTTTCCTGCTATGGAAGTCAATCGTTACAGGTTTTTTGCCTTTTTTTTCAGAATATCTTCTTTTGTGTTCAACACACGTCTTTTGACTGAGCTCAAAAGAACACAAAAGAAGATACTTTGAAAAATGTTGGAAACCTGTAACCATTGACTTCCATAGTATTTGTTTTTCCTACTGTTGAAGTCAGTGGTTACAGTGTTTTTGCCCTGTCTTCAGATTGTCTTTCTTTGTTTTCAACTCAAGTGTCTTGACTAAACCCAAAAGAACACAAAATAAGATACTTTGAAAAATGTTGGAAACCTGTAACCATTGACTTCCATAGTATTTGTTTTTCCTACTGTTGAAGTCAGTGGTTACAGTGTTTTTGCCCTGTCTTCAGATTGTCTTTCTTTGTTTTCAACTCAAGTGTCTTGACTAAACCCAAAAGAACACAAAATAAGATACTTTGAAAAATGTTGGAAACCTGTAACCCTTGACTTTCATAGTATTTGTTTTTCCTACTATGAAAGTCAATATTTACAGGTTTCCAACATTTTAAAAAATATTTTCTTTTGTGTTCAACAGAAGAAATATCTAAATAAAGGTTTATGACTAATTGAAAGAGAGTAAATAGTAGTGAGTGCATTTTCATTTTTGTGGTGAACTGTCCCTTTAAAGATCTGTTTCTTCATAACAGGAATGACCCCCCCTTTAGTCGCCAATGCTAATGCTAGGAAAACAGGTCTGGAGTAAACAGAGGCAATGATAAATGTCTGCATCTTCAGAAAAACAATATCCTGACCTCACACACTCTCGCTCTGCAGTGTTGGGTAGCGTGCGAGCTGTGTATAAGTCACTGTCGCGTCCACAATGCCGTCTGCTGCACTTCCAAAAGAACGCAGTCGGCTTTATAAATAGCAGAATAAGAGTAGTGGTAACTGTGGCCCTGGATAAACAAGACTGGCCCGCGGGTCACCCAGGGGAAGAGGAGGCCTGAGCGTCTGTCTGTGTTTGGGGAAATGGAGTGTATTTGGGGGCGACTTCTTTTGCTCCATGTGGAGAGATTGAAGGGTTTTAATAAAATAACCTTTAGCGCCAGTGTCACGCCAGCTTGTGTCTGTCTGTGTGCTTTCTAGAGCCTGTCCCCTCTAGCGCTTCCTACTTCTCACTGTGTGTGCGCGTGTGTGTGTGTGCGCGTGTGTGTGCGTGCTTGCATGCGTTTGTCTCTGTGGTTGTACGTGTGTGTTTGTGCATCGGTGTGTGTGTGTGCGTAATTGTATGGCATGTATCTAGCTAACGGGTTGCTAGGGTGTTTTGAGTGGTTGCTAAGGCGTTGCTAGGTGATTTCTAGGGTATTCTAGATGTTTGCTAAGATGTTGCTAAGGCATTGTTAGGATGTTCTGAGTGGTTGCTAAGGCATTGATAGGTGGTTGCTAAGGTGTGAGTGATTGCTAGGTGGTTACTAAGACTTTGCTAGGCAGTTGCTAAGGTGTTTAAGTGATTGCTTAGGTGTTGCTAGGTGGTTGCTAGGGTGTTCTGAGTGGTTGCTAGGGTGGTCTAGATGGTTGCTAAGGTGTTACTTGGTGGTTGCTAGGGTGTTCTGAGTGATGTCTAAGTGGTTGCTAGGGTATTCTAGGTGGTTGCTAAGGTGTTGCTAGGGTGTTCTAAGTGGTTGCTGAGGGGTTGCTAACGCGTTGCTAGGGTGTTCTAAGTGGTTGCTAGGTGGTTACTAAGGCGTTGCTAGGCAGTTGCTTAGGTGTTGCTAGGCGGTTGCTAGGGTGTTCTGAGGTGTTGCTAGGCGGTTGCTAGGGTGTTCTGAGGGGTTTCTAAGCGGTTGCTAGGGTGGTCTAATTGGTTGCTAATGTGTTGTTTGGTGGTTGCTATGGTGTTCTGAGTGATTTCTAGGTGGTTGCTTAGGTGTTGCTAGGGTGTTCAAGGTTGTTGCTAGGGTGTTCAGAGTGGTTGCTAAGGCATTGCTAGGCGGTTGCTAAGGTGCTCTGAGTGGTTGCTTGGCAGTTGTTAAGGCATTGCTAGGCAGTTGCTGGGGTGTTTAGTTAGTTGCTTAGGTGTTGCTAGGCTGTTGCTAGGGTGTTCTGAGTGTTTACTAAGCGGTTGCTAGGGTGGTCTAGGTGGTTGCTAAGGTGTTGCTTGGTACTTACTAGGGTGTTCTAAGTGGTTGCCAAGGCATTGTTAGGGTGTTCTAGGTGGTTGCCAGGTGGTTGCTAAGGTGTTGCTAGGTTGTTTTGAGCAGTTGCTAAGACGTTGCTATATGGTTGCTAGGGTGTTTTAGGTCATTGCTAAGGTGTTACTATGGTGTTCTAAGTCGTTGCTGTAGGGTTGTTAAAGTGTTGCTAGATGGTTGCTAGCTTGTTCTGAGTGCTTGGAAAGGCGTTGCTAGGCTGTTGCTAGGGTGTGTGTGTGTTTGTGCATGCATGCGTGTACACCTCTGTGTGTGTGTGTGTGTGTGTGTGTGTGTGTGTGTGTGTGTGTGTGTTGGTGTGGTTGTGTGTGTGTGTGTGTATCTACTGTGTGTCTCCTTTATTTTGTGCATGATTTTGAGTGTGTAAGTGTCTGTGTGTCTGTGCATCCATGTTTGTGTGTGTATGTTCTTGTGTGTATATATGAGTGTGCATGCATGTGTTTGTCACTGTGTGTGTTTGGTTGTGCATGTGTTTGTGTCTCTATTGTGTGTGTGTATGTGTTTTTGTGTGGTTATGCATTTGCATGCACGTGTGTGTGTGTGTTTGTCCTTTTTATGTGTAGTTGTGCATTTCTCTCTTACTGTTTGTGTGGTTATGCAAGTGTTTTGGTCCCAGTTGTGTGTGTGTTTGTGCATGCATGTGTGTGACTGTGTGTTTGTATGGTTATGCGTGTTCATGCAAATGTGTTTGTGTGTCCTTTTTTAATGTGTGTTTGTATCTCTCTGTGTGTTTGTGCATGCATTTAAATGCATGTCTCTGTGTGTTTGTGTGTCAGTGTGTGTGTTTGCAGGCCCCTGTTGTGTAGCGTGTTCATTTGAGTGGAAATGAAGGCTATTTTTGGCCGTTTCCCTGGAAAGTACCTGACTGTGTCCTGGTGCTCCTGCAGTTTCACAGAGCGCTTCCGCCTCCTCTAATGTGAGCCTATGAAGCAGGCGTTTTGTCAGGCATTTATATTCCCAGCAAACTCTGAATATGGGTCATATTCTTGTGGCCCACAATTTTTCTTCTGAACCCAAATTAGGAAATACAGCCTGTTGTGTTAGCAAGTAGGTTATGCTGGTTCTGTCAGCTCACTTAGAGTAACAGCAGCTCGGCTATTTCCAAAGCAGCTTTTGCAGATACGAGCAACTTTTCCCAATACTTTCCTCCATTATAATTATAATTAATCTACAGTCCACTGTAGCATCCATTAACAATTTGATGTAACTTCTGTAATGTATACAGTATCTGCAGTTTCATGTAGTATGGTTTATTAATTCCTTGATTCATTTTCCTTTGGCTTAGTCACATATATTAGGGGTTCCCACAGCGGAATGAACCGCCAACTCATTCATTCATTCATTTTCTTTGTGGCTTAGTCCCTTTATTTATCAGGGGTCACCACAGCGGAATGAACCACTAACTCATTCATTCATTCATTTCCTTTTTGGCTTAGTTCCTTTATTAATAAGGGGTCCCCACAGCTGAATGAACCGCCAACTCATTCATTCATTTGTTTTGTTTTTTTTGGCTTAGTCCCTTTATTAATCAGAGGTTGCCACAGCTGAATGAACTGCCAACTCATTCATTCATTTGTGTTTTTTGGGCTTAGTCCCTTTATTAATCAGGGGTCGCCACAGCAGAATGAACCGCCAACTCATGCATTAATTTCCTTTTTGGCTTAGTCCCTTTATTAATCAGAGGTTGCCACAGCTGAATGAACCGCCAACTCATTCGTTCATTTTATTTTATTTTTTTGGGCTTAGTCCCTTTATTAATCAGGGGATCGCCACAGCAGAATGAACCGACAACTCATTCATTAATTATTTTTTTTGGCTTAGTCCCTTTATTAATCAGAGGTCTTCACAGCGGAATGAACAGCCAACTCATTCAGTCATTCATTTTCTTTTTGGCGTAGTCCCTTTATTAATCAGGGGTCGCCACAGCGGAATGAACCGCCAACTTATTTCTTCATTTTTCTTCGGCTTAGTCCCTTATTTATCAAGGGTCGCCACAGCGGAATGGACCGCCAATTTATTCATTCATTTTAATTTTAGCTTAGTCCCTTTACTAATCAGGGTTCACCACAGCGGAATGAATCGCCAACTCATTCATTCATTTTCTTTTGGGCTTAGTCCTTTTATTAATCAGGGGTTGCCACAGCAGTATGAACTGCCAACTTATTCCTTCATTCATTTTCCTTCAACATAGTCCCTTATTTATCAGGGGTCGCCACAGCGGAATGAACCGCCAACTCATTCATTTCCTCTTTGGCTTAGTCCATTTATTATTCAGGGGTCGTCACAGCGGAATGAACCGCCAACTCATGCATTCATTTGCTTTTTGGCTAAGTCCTTTTATTAATCAGGGGTCGCCACAGCGGAATGAACCGCCAATTCATTCATTCATTTTCTTTTTGGCTTAGTCCCTTTATTAATCAGGGGTCGCCACAGCAGAATGAACTGCCAACTCATTCATTTATTCATTTTCCTTTTGGCTTAGTCTCTTTATTAATCATAGGTCGCCCTAGCGGAATGAACCGCCAACTTATCCAGCATATGTTTTACGCAGTGGATGCCCTTCCAGCTGCAACCCAACACTGGGAAACTGAACTGCCAACTATTCTGGCATAGGTTTTACGCAGCGGATGTTCTTCCAGCTGCAACCCAGTACTGGGAAAAACCCACACACACATTGACTACAGCCAATTTAGTTAATCCAATTCACTTATACTGCATGTCTTTGGACTGTGGGGGAAACCAGAGCACCCAGGGGAAACCCACGCCAATACAGGGAGAACATGCAAACTCCACACAGAAACACCAACTGGTCCACCCGGGACTTAAACCAGCGACCTTCTTGCGGTATGGCGGCAGTGCTAACCACTGAGCCACTGTGCCACCTAGTATGGTTCAAAAACTCCATATTTACTATAAGTTACTTATTACTTCTGCATTAGCATTTAGCTGTAGTACGTGAAGTCTTTTTTGCTAGTTTAAAATGGTGTGACATTATCTGTTTGCTAAGTTGTTAACAATTAGCTACTGAATGCCAGTAAATGGTTTATGTTACTATTATTGGTTTAAAAAGTGCTGATGTGTAGTATTTTTGCTAGTTTTGTTGGTTAAAATCAGTACAAATGTCTGTGTTTGGCATTATTTATAATAGTGTAATTTTATTGCTGAATATTCACGGAGAAAGTGTGTGTGTATGTGTGTGTGTGTGTGTGTGTGTACACGTGTTCTCACAAAATGAGTTAAAATGTTGTTTTTTATCACTCAGCAATGGTTATTTTATTATATTGGTTAGATTTGTTTCTGTTTATTGTTCATTTTAATGCTATCAAATCAGGACAGAAGCTTCAATTATGAGTGGCTTGTAAAAAGACCAAGTTTTAAAGTAGCATCAGCATCACTGGCCAAGTGTTAGTCAATAATATGCCTATGAATGTGTGAATTTGAAAGTTGCAGACTGTTAATTGTATATCAGTCAATATAGCATCTGTGAATTTCCACAAAACGATCTGTGTGTGTCATAAGTCAAGCTTTGAGGGTGACCTTTTATCAAATCATTCGACTGAAAGAGCAACAATGCAGCTGCTTGGTTTCTGTTACCAAAAGGCTTGTGTTTTTTTTTTAATAAGCAGGACAGGGATATTTAGCTGCAAAAATGGTTGTCTGTAAAGTGTATTTTTTGTAACCCACTGTGCAGAATTCGCCACCATGATGCTTAAATGATAAAGATTGTCTGAAGATTAATAATATTGACCTTCATTTAATAATAAAAAAAACATTTAAAAAAACAATTTTATTCCCACCTAAAGTAAATAAGACTAATTCCACAAGAAAAAATATAAAGGGAAATACTGTGAAAATTTTCACACTCAGAAATATTTGAAAAAGAATAAAAATTTCACAGAAGGGCTAATAATTTTGCCTTTAACTCAAATTTTTTTTGATATTATTATATATAATTGTGTTAAAAGATGGCGCCAAAAAGTGGCTATTAAGTGACATTAAAATACAAAAAAGAAATAACAACAAAAAAAGATCTTGAATTTACAAATAAAGGCTCAAAAGTAAAGAAGAACAACTGCATTTCCTTTTTTTTTTTAAAAACCACTGCGACGGCCCGCGACCCAACGAGCTCACTACTGCCACCTGCTGTGGCGCCCTGTGAGCTCTGAGTGGTAAGAGTGCTCACTACGGAGTGTAGTATGTCAGAATGTTTCCCGTGCCGCCGTGCGTAATTGTGTAGTGGACCCGGTATGGGTTCACTAATGGCTCGTTTCCACTGACTGGTACGGTATGGTACGGGTCACCTTTATCAGGCTTGCGTTTCCTCTAACAAGGGTACCCTTTTGGTGGGCGTGGTGTATGACAGAAAGTTTCAGTCGACGTCATTCTAGCTCGAGGAAATGTCAACAATAAAGCTGGACGGGTCACTTACATATCATATGAGAAGCTCTTCTCACAAAACAGATGCTTTACACACATAAATACTTGTGTAGAAATGTTTATTACTAACTTTTCAATGAACATGAGTTGATATAACTGCAGATCAATGACAGTGCGAAATAGCCTACTGTAACGTCTGTAATTATATTAAATAACTAAATAAATGAACATATATAAACACATACAGACCCTTACAGTCTCCAATATGTTATCAACTACAGAAGAACTACATATAGCAGACATTTCGTCAGTATTTAGGTTCAAAACAACACAAAATATAGCCTACAGTCAGTGAAAACCTCTTATCTGTGTCTGTAATCTTCAGCAGCACATGTAGCCTTTGTTAGAGAGTAATTCCCGGTTCATATTAGTCCAAAATGTGAAGATAATAAGTTAGTTATACATGGCATTTTGCTCATGTTTGCTGAAAAATAATGTGCTCCTTCCGGCTTCTCCTTTGTTTCTTCGCGCTTCACTCTCGCGTTTGTCAGTGTCTGACAGGATCGAGTTTCAAAAGCACGTCAATAATCAAGCGCAGGTTATTATCATCAGCTCAAGAAGTTTGTTATTTGAGATATAATGTTAGACGCGCACGAGTGCAAGCAAGAAAGCGAAACCGCTCGGTTCGGTTCGGTACGCTTTTTGACAGTGGAAACGGCCATTAAAGCGTACCAAACTGAACCGTACCGTACCACTCAGTGGAAACGGCCCATAACAGGTGTGGAATGCTCAACACCAATAACAAAAAGAAACAAAGAATTCTCAAAAAATGATGGTTTATTTACAAGGATAACGTAAAACAGTCCAGTGCAGATAAATGTACAGTGACCTATTTCCCAAAAAGGTATGTACAAAAAAACAAAGTAACAACTCAAATAAACAAAACAAAATACGATATATACAACACAAAACAATATATCTACAATATATTAGAGAGAAACTTATCTACGTCACACAGATACTAGATAACAGGAAGGGGATTGCTTACGGTTCTGCCACAACACGCTCGCTAGCCAGGTAAACTGACCCTGTTTCTGAGTCTGCCATCTCCTCTTAAAGGCTAGACTCCGCCCCCGTGCCTTAACAAGCTACTCAAGATTTACAGATTTAAACTGCAGTCATACAACGCTGTTTTATACATACATTTACAACCCCGAATCAGAAAAAGTTAGGACAGAATGGAAAACGCAAAAAAAAAAGAAAGTAATGATTTCCAAATTTACAGCATGTACTTGTACTTTTACTTGACTGGCCTGCCTGCAGTCCCAACCTGTCTCCAATAGAGAATGTGTGGCACATTTTGAAATGCAAATGTGATAATGAAGACCCCGTACTGTTGCCCACCTTTAGACTTGTTTGCAGTAAGAATGGGACAAAATTACAGCTGAAACACTTCAGCACTCGGTGTCTTCAGTCCCTAAACGACTTTTAAGTGTTGTGAAAAGGAATGGCAACATTACAAAGTGGTAAACGCTTTACTGTTCCAACCTTTTTACGAAATATGTTGCAAGAACCACAATTGGAGTATGTGTTTTTTACCTCATTTAAAATATAAAAATGTTTACAAATTAATATTTTTCTAATCCCATAACTCTGTGGTTGGTAGTTTTGTAAAATATAAAGATTTTTATATAACATCTTAAAATATATCAGAATCAGAATCAGAAAGAGCTTTATTGCCAGGTATGTTCACACATACGAGGAATTTGTTTTGGTGACAGAGCTTCTACAGTGCAACAGGATTACAGAGACAGGACAAAAAACAGAAAATAAATATATTAAAAAAAATAGAAGTAGTGAGTGCAAATATACAAATTGACAAGTGTATGTACATGTTTATTACTATATACAGCGTTATATGTGCAGCTTTTATGTGCAAATTGGCATGTAAAGTGTGTTGTTAAATAAGTGTATATGTGTATAAAGGTGTATAGCAAGTAGTGATGTTGGTTCCACAATTATTATCATCAAGTGTTCATGAGATGGATTGCCTGAGGGAAGAAACTGTTTCTGTGTCGGGTTGTTCTGGTGCGCAGTGCTCTGTAGCGTCGACCAGAAGGTAACAGTTCAAAGAGGCAGTGTGCTGGGTGTGAGGAGTCCAGAGTGATTTTGGCAGCCCTTCTGCTCGCTCTGGATAAGTACAGTTCTTGGGGAGTAGGAAGGGTTGTACCAGTGATTCGCTCAGCAGTCCATATATAAAAGATGTTTCAATATAACATAAACATATACTTTCTATGTGAATTTATTTATTTAAGATTTTACTGCAAATGTCACATCCAAACTGTTGGAATTGCTCATATATTAAAGAAATATTGCTTAAATTGCCATGTGGTAAAAAACCCCCCAATAAAAATCACGAGGAACACGTTAAATAATGTTTGTTCTATTGTCTGCAATTAAATACAAGTCAAAGTCAATTTAGAAATCCCTTCTACGTTTTTTATTTGCATTTTTCTATACTGTCCCAACTGGATTCTGATTTGGGGTTGTATTAATTAAAATGTTTTATACCAAAACAGTTGCTAAACTCTTAGTGATGCTAGCAACATTTAAATTGCTATACAATGGTCCCTCGCTATAACGCAGTTCACTTTTCACAGCCTCGCAGCTTTGTGGATTTTCTTCGTGCAATTTGACATGCTTTTTTTACAGTGCATTGTGTTCTGCGATCTGATTGGCTGTAGACCATTGTTAGTCAGTCTCCTCCGTGCTGTGTCTCCTGTACAGTACAGAATGCGTTCACCTTGCCAAATTGCGA